>NC_053403.1:15883645-16183645 GCF_016859285.1 Xiphias gladius
GCTTTTTAAAAGCAGATCAGGAGAACAGCGCCGACACAGTGTGTTAGATTCTCTACCTCTATGGACACAACACAGATTGTTTAAAACTCACTCATGTTGTGTAAACACTCTCTCTAGATACAGGAGCACTCTGTTGAATTTCTCTATCAATCTCATTTATCATACTCATATCAGGCTTGGATCTGGTTGCATGCTTCAGATGGATATCTAAATGTGCTGCAACTGTTTCATTTGTTTTAACTTTGTTTTTTTTTAAAAACAGGTTGCCAGTATTATAGTATTTTTTTTAAATGCTTGTGTGTCATTTGAGGTTTAGTATGGTCTTAATAATTCATAAGTGCCTTTAAATGGATCTGAAATGATTTTAAACATCAAAGGTTCCACGGTTCTTGTTATTTCACCACTGCTACGCTTTGGCTGTGTGGTGCCTAGACAAGGATCTAGAGTCATCTTGGTGATAATTTGTTTTTCAAATTATCATATTTATCCGCTGGTATGATTCTCTTCAAAGGTAAAAAAATCTAAATATGAGAACCTTTAAAGGTCACTGATTAACCCATTATTTGTCATTTGTTTAATCTGTGTAAAAAATAAAGTATAAAATGGACATTTCACCCTTTTATGGGGGGGTTATCTCCTGGATTTTATTGGCTTTGGACAGAGCAAGGTTAGCTGTTTCCCCCTGCCTCCAGTCTTTAAAATAAGCTAAGCTAACTGGCTTCTGGTTGTAGCCTCATATTTATTGTGCAGACCTGAGATTTCAGTCTTCTTATTTAACTCTCACCAAGAAAGCGAATTAGTCTATTTACAAAAATGTACAAAAATTGCTCTTTTAATCCCAGTTGTTGAATGCGTGCAAATTTATTTGTGATTGTCTGTCTTCATGACTGCAGTTACACAGATAGAATGACACTTTAATACTAAACGTTGAAAAACACTATAGGATAATCAAAAGATTTTAATGTCGAAATAAAAATGAATCATTCATCCGATTGCTATCGGTCCTATTTTGAGTCTTTAGTTAAAAAAATGCCCAGAGCTATAAAAATAGAGATATGTATGATTACATTCCTGTGAGCTTTACAGTGATAAAATTTACCAGAACACAAACACACACACACACACACACACACACACACACACACACACACACACACACACAGACAGACACACATACAGGGGGATGAATAGTTATGACGTCTATCTTGCTCTGTAGGCACCTCCCAATCTCCCCTGCTCTCCATCACTATGGTTACAATAATGCATGTTACGTAGCAGCCAAGTCAACCCCAGACTCAAACACAAACACACACACACACACACACACACACACACACACACACACAGACATGTGCACGCTGTGACGCTGAAGAGTTGAATATTTCTGGAGGGAGACAGGAATGTTGAACTGTCGTCATTTCTGCATTTACATCTTCCCTGTCTTTATTTTCATGAACAGATGATGGATGATCAGCAACTGACAGGTCTCTTCCTTATCTCTCTGTTCCGTTTTCATGCACAATCTCTAAGGTAAAAACAAACATGGAGAAAAATGACTTATGACACTGATATCAGAATCTATACATGTGAACGACGCATCCTATCTGTTGCTGTCAGTCCTTTGCAAGTGGCTCTTGTTTCTCATATCTGTGTTGGGTGTCATTGGTGGATCTGCTCTCTCTGTGTTTGTACAGCTATGCTACCACCTTGTGTTCATATTAAGAACTACTAGACAAAACTGTAATCGCGTCTCCCTTAATGCTTCGATTACAGTACAAGCAAGACGCACTCAAGAAAAAGAAAAGCAGAAAAATCCTCCTTGAGAAGTTGGAACCAGCAAATGTTTGGAACTTTTGCTTGAAGCAACTCAAATCTTTAGTTGCTTATCGAAATATTTGCTGCTTAACATTTTGTTGATTGATGAATCAATCAGCTAATCGTTTCAGCACTACTTCATACCCACATATTCTTCTTCTGCTTTATGCTTTTACCTTGGAAATTTTTATCTGAAGGAGGATAAGCAATAAAGGAAGGATGGAAGGAAGAAGAGAAACGCAGGATGTGATGGAAGGAAGGAAGAAAACAATGGACACAATGGGTGAACTAAAAGAAGAAGAGAAGAAGAAAGGACGGTGGAGAGAGGCAACAATGTAAGGAAGGGGGAAAAGGAATGAGCCGGAGGAAGTATTGGAGGTATAAGAAAGCAGGGACAAAAACAAAGAGAAAAGGGAGAGAGAAAGATCTGAAGTTAAATAAAATGAAAGAAAGAATACTGGCCACACTTCAAATCCAAACATAACTGTGTCTGTAGCGCTTCCTGAAGTATTAAGTCTCAAAACCAGCCTCCTTCTTGTGGTTTATGTGTCCCTTTATCCCTTTTGGGATTTACTCAGTACTTACTTAGTAGTAATCCCATTTCTTCTAATCCAATGACCCCTCCCCCCCCGACAAATACACACAGGTTGCCCACATACTCTCATTTACACCAGCAGCCATTCATGTTGTTGGACTACTGCTGTCGTTGCTGTGGATTCACACTCATAAAACGGCATGGAAACGTTGCCCTCAAGACTACACCCAGTGATACCTTGGTAAGGCCACTCTGTATGATGTAGGCAATGTGCTAGAATACGGAGTTCAGGTCTGTTGTTGGTGTTGTCTGTGAGGTAGCAGAGGCTCAGTGCACAGCAAGCTGTTTATCAATATGTCTAACAGAGCTAACTGGTGCTTATAATCAAGTGTACTGTCTGTTTTCATAGATTTTTAATATTAGTAACATAATCCGGTGTTTACCGGATAGTCAATAAATTCATTCCAATTTATTGACTGTCATTTGAATTATGTCATCTTTGTTATACTCATAATCAGCATTTAACTGGGCAGTTTAGGAGGTTTATGTCCTAATGTCTACATTATACTGATGTTTCCCCTGTCCAATCAGGCTTTTCAGTAACCAACCAACACTCACCAGGGCTGAGGATGGAATTTAAAGTCTCAAACCTGGTTTCTAGAGCAGTTTTTTAAAGCCCAGTCTAGTCTGAAGATGACAAAGACACACCAGAGAGTTAGCTAAGGTGTTTAGCTGTCTCCGAGGGTATTAGCATGAGCTCAGCTTCTTTCCAGCCCATATCCCCATGGCTGTCCGAACAGGGCGAAAATAGCTTCCACATGGTTCCCAGTTGAGGTGGCCACAACAAAATTAAACGTGGGCCAACGTTATATTAGTTTTCAAAAACAAATCATTATTTATAATCACTGCCTCAGGATACAGACACAAATGCCCACGCTGGTTTTTTGTCACCACTTTTCACTTCCATTGTCCAGTAACCTGGAGGAGGAGAGGAAGAGGCAATAAAGAAGCACAGGAGGATGAAACTAAAACAGTTAATGCACGTTGGCATCATGATTGAGATGTCAGCTAATGACAATGCCATGCCCACAGATATCCTCCAAATTAAATGTATTATAGTCATTAGTGCTAGAACGATTAGTTGATTAGAACTTGTTTAAGTCCTTTATTGAACAAGACTAAGAGTATTCAACCATGCTAGTGGCTATGTGAGGCTGTAATTAGGCACAGTGATGCTTTGTGTTCAGTGTGAAAAAAAACCGTTTATTTTTCAGTCGGTATTCATAGTCTTGTTTTCTCTGTTTCTCTGTTATTGCTTTGTTTGCTTGAAGCAAACGTTGCCAGATGGTCGATGGAAGATGTTTCAAAAGCCAAAAGGCATAGAATTTCAGCCAATGTGCAGGAACAGTTCTCATATATGTAATTGATTTTGATATTTTATCACCATAAGGATTGTAATTTCAGCTTCTTTTTTAAAAAGTCCAATAAAGGGAAAATCAAATACATAAATAAAGATACAGTATACAACAGTAAAATATAAATAAAATATTATTCAATATCAGCAACTGCATTTATAAATAAGAAACTGTCTGTTCCACACTCTCCCTTAGGGCAAAAATCTTTAAACTACATGAAGCCTGCTGCCTTTAAAACACATCAAGTATTTATGAAATTATATTCCTGAGGGGTCATGGTCAGTCAGCAGGTATAATATAATTTTGAGTTTTCTGTCCTCTGCTCAGGTTGTCCTGCAGAATCTGTTGATGTGCATGGTGTGCTTCTACTCTCTCTACTACATCGTGGTCAGCCTCTGCATCGGACTGCTCAGGTACACTCACCCACAAACACACGTGAATGAAACCCACTGGGAGTCAGATACGCCTAGAAAATGTTGCCCCTGTCCATTGTTTTAGCACAACTTCATCACCTTGTCGTGTCTCCAGGGTTCATGAGATCAACAGCTTGCTGGCTCCATTCGACTACACGACACAACCATCATGGCAGAACCCCAAATACCTGGGTGAGTATCACCAAGTACACTTACTCGAGAGTAGTAAAGCAAGTAAAAGTAAGTAAAACTTTAAGGTACTTGGCGTTTACCTGAGTATTTCAGTGTTATGCTACGTGATACTTCAACTCCACTACATTTCACAGGCAAATATTCTAAAAATCTGATCTTGTATTGTCAGGTGTTTAATGGCAGAGCAGTGATGACTAGGATCTGTAAAAGTCAGTAATTAAATATGCTTAAATATGCACTGTGAAGTCCTTTTATAGTTTAAATTAAAGCATCTTTTAGTCTGGTCCCACCTTCAACTGACTTTCTGTCATTTCACTCCTATTGCTCCCCTCTTCCACTTCAAAAACCTGTTTGTTTTATCTGTGGTGTGTATCGGAGCAGACACTATGATAGCAGGAAAAACACAAGTGTAATTAATAACATAAATCAATGATGACTGCATTCCCTTCAAGTCTTTCAGCTCCAGCGCCCTGATGTAATGCATACTTTCTCGCTGGCATGACTTACTGGGGCACTTATTTCTGCACTTGTCCTGCTTTGAAAAGTCAAAAATATCTGCTGTGGAAAAACGTCAATTGCTGTAACATTAGCACTACAACTGCACCTAACCTGAATGAGCTGCTTTAAAAATAGTATTATATTAAAATACAGTACATGTAACTAGTGATGTATATTTGCAGATTAGCTGTCATCACATAAACAGAGAGATTAAGAGAAACCTTACAGTTTCTCAAATGTTTCCCAGTGGCAGGAGCACTGATAAGAAAAATGTAATTTTATTGTGTCTGATATGCAGTTCTTCCTGTGTACGATAAGATATGATATGACAATGAAAAGTAAAAGTAAAAGTACAGACAGAATATGACCAAAGCTCAACTTTAACATGTTGTTTCCCTTTCTCTCCAGTTGGTGTGATTTCAACAGAAGTGACCTATGTTTTAGGAGGGCTGGTATTCGCCTGGATCGTAGAGGAGTGGGTCTGGGATTATGCAATAACTGTCACATTGCTGCATGTCGCAATGACTGTGGCAGGTAAACACACACACACACACACACACACACACACACACACACACACACACACACACACACCTACATACACACTCACACTCAAAGTGGATCAATAGAGCGGAACAGCTGATAGGATTGGAGGCCTGGTTATGTAAGTGGATGTAATGGCTGTGTGTGTGCCTGCAAACGTTGAACTTTACAGGCACACATTCATTGTGACATGAAGCAATTACCACCACCAAACTGAATTATAATAATCCAAATTCCACAAATATTTTCAAAAATTCAAAATAAGAAAGCTCAAACATCCTAAACCTGCATCCTCTTTTTGTACATCTTCCACTCTTTACGAAAGTGATTGTGTGGCACAGTTTGGGCTTTTTTTTTTTTCTTCTTTTGCATTTTACACACATTTTTGTGTTGTATGTTTGCAGTGATGTCAGACTTCCCTTCAGCTGAGCACTGGTGGATAGCTCTGGGTAAGTTTTGTATTTCTTCTTGTTCCTCTTTCTGTCTGCCCCTCCATGTGTATCCTTATCACTCTCCAATCCCATTTGCAGAGCAGGAAAACTCCACTCTCTGCTTCACCCCAGCTCCTTTCTATCTGCCCAACACATTACTTTTTCCTGTTCCCAAACCTACTGTAATTCACTTCCTTTCGTGCTTCTTGGGGACAGCGTCTTTTTCTCATTTATTTCATTTCTCTCTCTGCAGGTTCAGGCCTGGTGATGATGATATTTGGAGGACAGCTCCTGGCCTATAAACTCTTCAGAAGCAACTTTGTCTATCCAGCTGAACTGCAGAACTTCTAATGAACACAATGAGGAAAGCTTTTTAACCGGCTTACTGGTTAATCTCAGGTCCGGATGCATCCCTGTGGATTCACTTTACAAACATGGTACTGCTAGGTATATGTTAACACCGGTGTGAACAACTAAAGTATGTCTATCAAGACACACTTTGACTACTAGATACGACTACTCTTCATTTTCTTATGTCACATCCCTCCTTGTACAAATGGCACTTATCCTCTATTTAACATTGTATTTTTTTAACATATTCTGTACAGTTTACATATTGTTTTGTATTTTCTTGCTTTACAAACTTCATACTGTAAACAAAACGCATTGGCAGAAATGACACCTGTAAGCATTCTGTAAAAGCCTGGATTTTACAGCTGGAAAAACAAAAAAGTACTGCCAGCAAATCTACTGGCTGATATTTCTGCAGTGGTGGGTTAAGTCAGCTGTTTTCCAGTTGTAATGTTAGTGTAATATTTAGACTGTGTTACACACCAGTTTTTCTAGAGTCTAAACTGTAGTAGTCCAATAAAGGAAACAACTGTCTGTTCAGAAAGGAAGAAAGCAAATCAAATCTGTGCTACGTGTCCAGACAACTGTGTATGCAGGAACAAATCCAAATCCTTTGTGACCCTACCTCCTCATTCAGGTTTAAATGTGAGTGGATTCTGTTGCTTCTATCTTTAGGTGCTATGAAAAGTTCACATCTATGCCACAAATAAACATTTGAATGCCGGTTGTATATATTACTTAAAATCTATTGGATTTAGATTAAATACTACATGTAAAAGGATTGTTTTGCGTTTTCATATCCAAGTATCCATGCATACGTGTGCGTGACAGTATGCTGACTCCTCGAGTCAATTTATAAGGATTCTCCAGACAGCGAAGTTCATGTCACTGCTGTCTGGTGAAACAACACAACTCAAGGGAAAATTTCATTTTAGCCCAAATCAACCACCTCCCACAAAATGTATATACTGTCTAAGCCCAAAGTTACAGATGTATGAAAAAGAGAATTTGGGGCAAGAGCAGAAAGGACAGTAGTATATTGTGTTAATGTATTGTGTCACTAAAACGAACATAATAACAAGTTGGGGGAAATCCTTCATCTTAGCTATTAATGATTGTAGTAGTTATTAGCAGAAGCAGTGAAGTGGACACAAGAGCGTCTGGACCTCTGGCCTGCCCACACCTGAGTCCCCTGCCTCAATTAAACGACCCACACACGAGCGCCAAAAGTAAAGTTGGCAACTGCAGATTCCCTGGGAATTATCCGTGCTATATTAAATATCACTAACGGTTGCAGTAACTTAATCCGGCGGCGCAATGTCGGGGAACGGGTTAACATCCAGTATCCGGAGGCTAATAAAGGCCGGAGAGCGGCTGAGGACAGGCAACCCTGTAAGCTAACATGTTACAGTGGCTCTGCGTAGCTAGCTGATGAGATGCTAATGCTAATGCCGAAGTTTATGTTGATGTTAAAAGTATAGAGACCAAACTTTACTTCATAGGAGCCAGCTGGGACTCTAGGAAAGACATTGAGACACCTATATACTTAATGGACAGCTTCCAAATCGAAGATTAAGATTTTCTTAATGACAGAAAATTAACCTTGGTGTTAGTGAAATGTGTCATTGTTTACTATTTCTGGTAACACTGTTAGTTGAGGACCTCAAGCTAAATTTGGAGTAAGTCAATTTATATATTTCAGCTCAGTCAAGTATCCTATTCAGTTTCACCAATTTAGTGCAACGAAGTGAACATTCTCTGATCAGACTTGAATGTTTAAGTCACCAGTAGCTGAACTAATTGGTGTGTTGTTAAATAAAACCAATAACTGGCTGTATGAAGGTTCTATGAAGTAAAATATAAAATATTGGAAAGTTAATTCATGCATCACAGTTGCATCAGTCTTGTGAGACACACAACAGAACAAATCATCAAAAAAAGCAAAATCAATAATTAGAGCTGACAAAAGAACAAAAAGGCTCCAGTTTCCCCCAAGCAATGCTGTTGGAGCCTTCCCTCCTGGGTTGTTTCTCCCCCCAGCCCAGTTTTTGAGTAGCAGTTTTCACATCACCTCTCATAAGTACTGTGTTTCAAAAACTTGCTGTTTTGAGAATGTGGATCTAAGTTTCCTTAGGAAATATACTCGTATCTTTATGTTTTGAGAATAACTAAAGGTTAAAGCACAAGACACACTACTAACTAATGTAGTGGTTAATGCTGTTGAGTTTACAGCTTTACTCATGATTGACTTGATTGTGAAAATAGTGTGTAGACATTTCAGGGCATTTTTTTTTGTAGAGTCCGTTTGAACAGCTACGCCAGCAGATGAATGACATCTTGGGAGATGGAGGGATCCTTAAAGAGGTGGTCCAGCGTGGAGAGGGCCCACCTGTACCCCAAAATGCTTCAGTATTGAGTATTTACAAGTGCAATTTTGTTCTATAAACCCGTGACACAGTTGTTATTTCCCAGATGTTTTTGTTGTGCCATTACCTCTCCTCATTCATTTTTTTTGCACAGTCCATTACTCGGCTTTCCTGGAATATTCAGACCATCCTTTTGAAACCAGCACGAACTTCAAGTACCCCCAGATGATGAAGTTGGGGAGAGGTCAGAAATTCTTTGTCCAAGTTCAGATAAATTTTTGCCTATTAACCTATAAAAAATTGTGGCCCAGAGGAGAAGTTTTCTCCTGGATTCAAAAATCACAACTTTTAAAATTGTTCAAACAGATGTGACACTGGCTGGACTGGAAGTGGGCCTGCTGACCATGCAGAAAGGAGAATTCTCTCGTTTCCTTTTCCAGCCACAGTATGCATACGGGGACATGGGTTGTCCTCCATCCATTCCCGCGGCTGCCGTGGTTCTGTATGAGGTTCAGATCCTTGATTTTCTGGACTCGAGACAAGTGGACGACTTTGTCGCACTGAGTCCGGTAGGGAGGCTGCGCGTGCCCTGTTGTCGTCGTTGCTTTCACAGTCTGAGAGTGCTAAGATATGCTTTTTCCCTCTTGACACTAGTAAATGTACACTAAAGTCAGGCTACCATCTAATGCTTTATTTATCTTTTCATCCATTTATGCATTTTCACTTGTGCAGTTATGGAAAACCAAGGAAGCCTTTTTTGCCTCCAGAAACAAGCTACAGCCTATTATATATGATGATGCACCTTGAACATTATCAGTTTTTACACATGCTTAATAGCCTGTTATTTAATTAATAGCCATAATAAGGTCGACCACGAATCAAACTGCCTTCAGCGTATTTCTGTTTTTGTTGATGGAAACTTCACATTGCTTTGCATCTTCTCTGTCTTCAGGAAGCACAGAATACTGTTCCTCTGTCCACGCTTCTTGAAGTTGTCAGCACACTACGAAGCTTTGGCAACCGCTGCTTCAACCAGAGCCGTTATGACAACGCCAAAGATCGCTATAAACAGGTCAATCTTAAAGTGTGTTAAAGATTAAAACAAAACCATGCTCTATTTTAAGGTATTTATTGCTTCTCTCTTTCATTGCTTTTGTTTTCATTCTCATTTCATTTTATAAGCTAATGAGGTGCCATGTTTCTGTTTATACTTGTACTGATAGAGGTAAATCTATTAAGTATTTGGATTCTCTGCTTGGCAAACAGGCAATGATGCTGCTGGAGAGCAGGGAGAGACAGAGCGATGCAGAGAAAGAGAGGATCAACACAGCTCTGCTTCCTCTCTATCTGAACCTCTCTCTCACTGAGCTGCGTCTGGAAAGCCCGCACAAAGCCCTGAAATATGGCAACAAAGCCTTGGAGATAGACTCAGCCAACACAAAGGCTCTTTTCCGCTGCGGACAGGTTGGTCAGGGCTTTTGTTTGCTTTCCAAACCATCAGATAAAAATCCTTACAGGCTCTGAAGTGCACAAGATTAGATGTTTTGTTTGACACAGGCAAAAGTAGGTAGTGATAGCACTCTTCAGTGTTTTTTTATGATGAATGAAAAATAGCTACTAATAACAAAACATTTTTGTCATTCTTACATAACATTAAGGCAGTTGATCTTCCCAGGACAGAAGTGATGAGAGTTGACAGTAAACTGCCCTTACGCACCTTTTAATTTCTAAATCATCAATCATCAACATGAGCCTAGATAATCTACTGATCACAGTTAGTTCATAATTCCACCTGTTAGCCTCACTTTCATTTTAATTTACAAATACCAGTTTGGATTTCGATTGAACTATGGTTCATTGGTCAGCCTTCTCCTCCATGGTCTGTATGTTACATGCTCACACTGTAAATAAAGATAAGTCCATTATTCAGACTGATGGCGTGTCTGGCAGGCATACTTGGAGCTGCACGAGTACGAGAGCGCCCAGGGTCTCCTCATAACTGCTCAAGCAAAACGGCCATTTGACAGTGACATTAACAACCTCCTGAGGAAAGTGGCAACGTAAGACTGACATTTGTTGACACATTCAGTACATTTCGAATGAATACTTTTGTCAGGACAGTCTGGTCTAGTGCTTTGATTCGCAGCCACATATATAACTGATTTCTCATTTTAGTAGATTTTATTTGAAATGCGCACAAGGCTGCAAATTACATAACTAATAACATTACAGATAACTATTAACTAAAAATAACACATAATTAGACCTATCTTTTCATTTATAGCATTGGCTATAATATACTGCACCTACCTTTGTGTTCTTAGTGTGCTGTATATCTGATGTTTTGTTTAAAATGGCAACGCTAGCCTTAGCCACAAGCTAACAAGCCATATGTAAATCATTTAAATTTTCTAGATGCTATAAAGACAGCTTGGACAAACAGAAAAACATGTACTCAAACATGTTTAGAGATTTGAGAGGCCCAGTGAAGATGTAAATATAAAGAAGGTAAGAAATCCTCTTCAGTGTCTAGTCCAATAGTAGATATTGATTTAACTTAAAATGCAGTATTAAATTAATTTATCATCTATTAAGAAAGACTGACCTGATTAATAAATCTGTGTGTTGCAGATGGTAGAGGAAGGAATGAGCTTCAAGGTTCAAGAGCACATTTTCTCTCTAGGATTTATAATTCTACAAGTTATACCTTTTGTTTTTTGCACATGTTATGAAGGTAATAATATTGTACTGATGTTAATCCTTTAAAAGTATTAGTTATTTACAATTCTTCAAATGTATGTGAATAATGTGGCTCAACAATTGTTTTTCTGTCAGAAAATATACTTTGGAGATTCACAGAATTTGCTTTAATCTAAAATGACTGAATGTTATGACTGGAAGAAGTCACAGGAAATCTTGAGTGGCTGCATTTTCTATAAAGTTGCCACCTCTCCTTAAATTTTTGTAAATACTGTTGTATTGGAGTGTTAAGCATTTTCTTGGGGTCTGATCCCTCTTGAGGTGATAATAAAAATAAAAAACATTTTCACTTCTAGATATCTTGTCTTTGCTGTAGATGATTCTTGATGTTTTTTAAAATATGTCATATGAAGTGAGCTTCAGCGTCAAACATGTGGTGCCGAGCTGTCTATTCAGCTTCATTTTAACATAAGGCTACTCTTTCATTTAGAGACGATTGGGTACTGCTGATACATAATTTGCATTGAACTACTGTAGTTGTGTTGAGTTGGTGGGAAATGAGTGATCTCAGTTGCAACAATAACAATGATCCATTTACGCTGAGAAGGAGAAGCCACAGTGTCCCTAGGGGATGTATTTGGAAAATCATTTGCGAGGGCACCTAGTTGTTGTGTGTGTCACCAGACACTAGGGGGCACAGGTGAGCAATCTGTCTCCACAACGGTGTCCCACTTTCTCACAGAATATGATAACATAAAAAAGTCAGTGCATAAAATACTGGATAATGGACAACAGAAATAAATGTTGAATTAAAATATTAACACTTAGAACATCTTTCTAATATGAATGATTTGCTCTATGATGTTGTTTGTTAAATTTCCCAGGGCTCACTATTTAGATTTTTTTCCAGATCTACAATTAAGTATCCATCAACTTTCTTGCTCCCTATGCAACAGCCCAGGCAACTGCTCTGCTGTCCTCTATACCTACCTTTAGCACATACACCCAAACATGCTGCCACATTGTGTGACTACTGCTAAAAGGGCACACGGTTTTCTGCAGTGCTGAGGTGGTCAGAAGGAGGAGCCCACGGTGGGGATGCAGCAAAGCAGAATGAGGCAAGGAAGTGAGTGGTGAAGGGAGAGAAAAAGAATGGAGGGAGGAAGAGAAGGGGGAAGGTGAGGTGACAGGATCAGAAGTAGGGAGGCGGGGGCAGATGGAGGAGCAGAAAAAATCTGATTGACCTCTCTGGTTAATCCGCTTGTCACAGCGTGTGAGTGTTTTAACATCATCTCCCAACACATGGCCAGAAGGCCATGCTCTGTGAAAGACAGTTGGACTGGACACAAGGCACAGACCGACACAATGGTCTCCAGACTCGCATACTACCTTAATCTCAGGTAAGGAAAATGTGAAGTCCGTGTGCTTGCGCGCTGCTGTGCCCATAAAGCTTTTATTTGGTTTACGTGTGGTTTTGCCTTCTCTCCTTCACCAATTTGTGTTGATGTTTAAGTGCGTGTGGTCAGATTTTTGGGATTAAAGAAAAATGGCATTTGCTTCACAGTCAGGTGCCTCCCACTCAATATTTGAACATCAAACTGTCATGGGAATTTGTACCGAAAAGAATTATTCAAATTATGAAATTATAAATTTACAAATGTTAGTTGTGAAAATTTGGTAGATTATGCACATTTTACCGCAAATGCAATTATACTTTAAATATAAAAATGTAATTTTAATTTAGTATTTCTAAATTGTAGTATAATGCATCTGCTTGGGTTAAAATATCCCAAATTTGATCCCCACACTGCAATTATTACATCATTCCCTCAAGAAGTTTACCTATAAAGGAACACTACGGTATATAGACAGATATAAAAGTCAATCCAAGACTGAATATAAACTAAATTAACTGTGTAGAAGAAATAATATAGAAGGTGTTTTTAAACATGCAACGAACAATTTAAACAGCTATGTGATTCCTAATCCTTTCTAGTCAGTTACTGAAGTCTATGACCCATAAACCAGCAGATATGCAGCCAAAATAAGTTCTTGCTTGTTTTGGGGAGGGGTTGCCTCTAGTTTAGTCTTCAGCCAGTGAAATGCAGGGTCACTGGGACAGATTTGGTTAGTCAAGGACTGATAATCCACTATTTGGCCTTCAAAACCTCCGTGTATATTGAATAACATTGCCCAAAATCTAAGAGAGTGGATTTGGTCAGGATTCCTACATGTTATCAGTCAGTGCGCTTCACCACACTTCGAGCAGTAGGGGGCGCCATCACACCCGAAACCTTGCCCTGCGGTCTCAGCCAATCCCTGTGCTGTGCTGCATCTGCGATCCAGCCCCCGTCCCGCCTCTAAGGCACACACTGGAAAGTTGTAGAGAAAGGAGAGGACAACGCGGAGACGGAGGGAAAGAAGGAGGAGAGCCTGGTGTCAGAATGAGTCGGCAGCGCAAACAGACCGGCGATGGAAAGCAGAGACAGATAGATATATAGGCAGACCCGCGGGTGGACAGACAGGGCGGCCCATCTGCATGCGCTCGGATGTCAGCTGCGTGTAACGCAGAAGAGCGAAGAAGAAGAGGGTAAACATGAGTCGGCAGCAGCAGCAGACGACCCAGGGAGTGGTTTTGACGGGTTACCACAGCAACGCGGAACTGTTGCCGAAAACTGGACTGTGCGCTCCCAGCTGCCCGCCGGCCCAGGACCACGAGTCCACCGTAGCCAGGTGGGATATAGGAGTGTGTGTGCGCGCGCGCGCGCAGGTGTCATGCCATGATAATACACCCACTTCGAATCGAGGGCAGTAGTGGCTGAAGGTGACAGTATATGAGTGTGTGTGTGTGTGTGTGTGTGTGTGTGTGTGTGTGTGTGTGTGTGTGTGTGTGTGTGTGTGTGTGTGTGTGTGTGTGTGTGTGTGTGAGAGAGAGAGAGAGAGAGAGAGAGCAAAGGTCACGTGTTATTTTCGTCGTTTTGAACGTAAGAGCAATGGAGAAATGATGTTGACTGTGCGGAGGAGTTAAATAAAACCCACCACCATAACCCAGCAGTGACCTGGATAGTGGCTCCCTCGCAGGCAACTTTTTTCCCCTCTTCCCGTTCCACGGGGCCAACTCAACCCCTGGCCCCGGGTTGTGTTTTTCCCTTTAGCACATTCCTAATCAGCAGGTTCACCTTGACTTTGTTATAACAGCCCAGATTTTGCAAGGTTGCCAGTTTAACCCAGAACTCTTAGATACCACTGTAGGTCTTAAGATAAAACTTCCCCAAGACTGTGCCTTTTATTGATCGAATGATCGGTCAGATGAGATAATAAATAATCAGTATTGAAAGTGATTAAGTACAGCACAGTATAGTGTGTAGCGGCAAGACTACCAAGTTAAAAGGAGTTTGATTTACAGTGATGTCACTTCAAGCAGTAATCATTATTTTCTTCACAAACAAACTTGTCATAATTTGTTAAGTCTAATAAAATGTCACAAAATGAGAAATGAAAAATACCAATCACAAGTTCTCAGAGTCCAGTGCAATGTCTTCAGATGTCTTGTTTTGTCTGACAAACTATCCAAAACCCAAAGATATTAAGTTTACAAAGATTTAAAAAAAAAAAAAAAAAAAAAAAAGCAGCAGCAGCAAACCACCACATTAGAAAGGCCCGAAACGGAACATGTTTGGTGCTTTTGCCTGACCTAAACAAGTAACCGATTAGCAGAATTGTTGAGGATTAAATTTCTTTTAATTGATCATTTAATCATTTACTTTAAGCAATAAAAATATGCAGATCTGTATAAAGGAAAGGAAAAACCAACACAAAGTGTCTTAATAAGGTATTGGGTCACATGAGCCTCCAGAGCAGTTTCAGTTTCACCTTTTTGGTTTAGATTCTACTGGAGGGAAAACCATTCCTCCAACAGAAATTTCCTCATCGTGCATTTTTATGATGGTGGTGTAGAATGCCGCCTGACCTACCATCTAGGCTTGTTATCGCTGCTTTTGTTTATAGCTTATTTTCTTCATGGCATGATAACCTTCTTCTCCCCCCTTCTTATAATTAGGAAAAGACTAATTTTGAGTCCAGAGCTGCAGCGCATTCAGAAAGTATTCAGCCCCTCTCACTTTTTTCACATGTTGCAACCTTATGCTAAAATTGTTCAAAATTCATTTTCCATCAATCTATGCTCAATACCCCATAATGACAAAGTGAAAACAAAATTTTAGAAATTTTTATTTCAATTTATTAAAAGGAAAAACTGAAATATCACTGACAATTATTCAGACCCTTTAATTAGTTGAAGCACCATTGGCAGTGATTACAGGCTTAAGTCTCTTTGGGAATTATGCGACAAGCTTATCTTATTTTTTGACATTCTTCTCAGTGGATCAATTCAAGCTCTGTCAGGTTAAATGGGGACCATCAGTGGACAGCCATTTTCAGGTCTCTCCAGGGATGTTCAATCGGTATCTAGTCAGGGCTCTCAGTGGGCCTTCAAGGACATTCACTGAGTTGTCCCTAAGCAACTCCTGCATTGTCTTTGCTGTGTGCTTAGGGTCATTGTCCTGTTGGAAGCTGAACCTTTGTCCTAGTCTGAGATTCTGAGCGCTCTGGACCCAGTTCTCTTTAAAGGATCTCTGTACTTTGCTCCGTTCAGCTTTCCCTCAACCCCGACAAGTCTCCCAGTCCCTGCCACTGAAAAAACACCCCCACATTATGATGCTGCCAGCACCTTGCTTAAATGTTGTGATGGTATTGGGCAGGTGATAAACGGTGCCTGGTTTCCTCCAGACATGGCGCTTAGAACTGAGGCAAAACAGTTCAATTTTGGTTTCATCAGCCCATAGAATCTTGTTTCTCACAGTCTGAGAGTCCTGTAAGTGCTTTCCTGCAAACTGCAAGCGGGCTTTCATGTGTCTTTAAGGAGAGACTTCGCTCTGGCCATTCTGCCATAAAGCCAAGATCGGTTGACTGCTGCAGTGATGGTTGTCCTTCTGGAAGTTTCTCCCATCTCCACAAAGGATCTCTGGAGCTCAACCAGAGTGATCATCAGGGTCTTGTTCACCTCTCTTACCAAGGCCCTTCTCCCCCGATTGCTTAGTTTGGCCCGGCAGCCAGCTCTAGGAAGAATCCTTGTTGCTCCAAACTTCTTCCTTCCATCCATCCATCCATCCATCCATCCATTTTCTGCTTCACAATCAAGGTCAGGTTGTGGTGGCAGCAGGTTAAGAAAGGCAGCCCAGACATCCCTCTCCCCAGCAATGTTTTTCAGCTCCTCCTTGGGGGGTCCCATGGCTTTCCAAGGCTAGATGAGACAATCTCTCCATCGTGTTCCGGGTCTACCCCGGGTTCTCCTACCAGCTGGACGTGCCCAGAAGGCCTCTAATGGAAAGAGCCTAGGAGGCATCCTAATCAGATGCCTGAACCACTTCAACTAGCTCCTTTCAACGCAAAGGAAAAGCGGTTCTACTCTAAGCTCCCTCCGGAAGTCAGAGCTCCTTACCCTATCTCCAAGGCTTAGCCCAGCCACCCTGCAAAGGAAACTCATTTCAGCCGCTTGTATCCGTGTTCTCATTCTTTTGGTCGCTACCCAAAGCTCATGACCCTAGGTGAGTTTTTTTAACTTAGATCAACTGGTAAATTGAAAGCTTTGTCATTCAGTTCAGCTCCCTCTTCACCACAACGGTCCGGTACAGTGCCCACTTTACTGCTGACGCCACACCAATCTGCCTGTCAGTCTGCCACGCCATCCTTTCACCACTCGTGAACAAGACCCCGAGATGCTTAAACTTCATCACTTGGGGCACAAAACTTTTACAAACAGGATTGGTGACAAGGAACAACCTTGAAGGAGGCCAACGACCACCAAAAACTTACCGAGAATACAGATACGTCTGTCACTCCGGTTATATAATCAATTAGCCTTGCAAGGGTAATGAGTTGGTCCACTGTTCCATGGCCTGGACAGAATCACTATTGCTCCTCTTGAATCTGAGGTACCACGATTGGTTGTAGCCTCCTTTTTAGCACGCTGGCATAAGCTTTCCCCGGGAGGTTGAGCAGTGTGATACCCCAATAATTTGAGCAGATTTTGGCTGACACACCTTGGCTGTCATGCGTTTTCAATGTCGCATCGAGGTTAGGACAGTAGCTGTGGGCTGGCAGACCGGGTTGGTGGTTCCCATTTTAAAAAAGGGGGACTGGAGGGTGTGCCGAAACTTCTTCCATTTAAGAATTTTGGAGGCCACTCTGGTCTTGGGAACCTTCAATGCAGCAGAAATTTTTTTTAAGCCTTCCCCAGATCTGTGCCTCAACATAATCCTGTCTCTGAGCTCTGCAAGCAGTTCCTCCAACCTCCTGGCTTGGTTTTTTGCTCTGATATGCATTGTCAGCTGTGAGACCCTATATAGACAGGTATGTGCCTTTCCAAATAATGTCCAATCAGTTGAATTTTACCCAGGTGAACTCCAGTCAAGGTGTAGAAACATCTCAAAGATGATCAGGAGAAATGGGAGGCACCTGAGCTAAATTTCAAGTGTCTAAGCAGGGGGTCTGAATACTTATTTCAATGTGATATTTCAGTTTCAAATTTTTTAAAATAATGCTTTCACTTTGTCATTATAGGATACTGAGTATAGTTTGATGAGGGAAAAAATGAATCTAAACAATTGTGGAATAAGGCTGCAACATAACAAAATGTGAAAAAAGTGGAGGGGTCTGAATATTTTCTGAATACACTGTATAATTCAAGAGGTAGTGTCACAGAGGGAAAAAATGAATAGGAACTAAGCTCATATGGAAACAACTGTATAGTTAGACTCTTTTATTTATAACAGAGCGGACTTGTTTATTCGTCCAGGCCAAGCTCGCTCTGTGTGCCCTGTAGATGTTTAGGTCAGCAAACAACTGCTGTCAACAACCGTGGTGCGGTAAAAGTAAACAACCCAGTCCAGCTGGTATTCAGACAGACACACCTGCCCTTGTGTGTATGCAAGTGTGTGTGTTTGTGTGTGAATATGTGTATACAGTATATGTATGTGTGTGTGTGTTCCAGATGGCTTCTTCAGCTAGCTTGAAAAAAAAAAAAAAGGAAGCATCACATTACAGCCTGCCTTTGTCTCACCTCCCACAGCAGAATGTGTGTGTCCTGTCTAGGTGGACCTGAAGGCTTAGTTTTGCAGTCATTGTTTTCCCCTAGTCAGGAATGGGAGACAGAGTGACACAGACAGACATACAGACAGAAAAAATACTGGCCTTTTACCAGCAGTAGATATCCAACCTAAGGGAGCTTTAGGTGTCTGCTGGGAGTCTTGCATATGGATGGCCTTTTTTGGCAATCCAAACAAAAGGAGCTTTTAGCTGCTCTGAGAAGTTCAGCCTTTAGCTAAAGAGCATTGTTTTTCTGATGTGTTTTCCACAGTTGTGTAGGAGAAGGCACTTCCAGAAGTATTTCTGTAAAAAGTGGCCAGTGGACACACATGGTTCAAATAAATTTACTGTGTGATGGAACAGACAGCCAGCAGAAATACAATGCTGCACAGGAAATGACGTCTGTAGAAAGGAAGACAAGCTGTGAAGGGCCACAGGATATCAGACAAGCATGGACTGCCAGAAAAAAGTCATCATAGCTGTGCTCTATCATATTGTCATTTAGATTAAATGTGGTGTCTGTCAGGATGAACGGAACTCATAACTCATAGACTACTGTAGTGAACAGAGGAATACACAGACACATAAAAAAAGACATAATCTAGAGAAACAGATGGTAAGAGAGACAGACAGGCCAAAAAAGGCTGACACAGACAGGGTTAGAAACTGACAACTGATTCAGACCTCCAGAAGTGGGGGGGGGCATATCACATGGTCTAGACTCGTCACAACTAAATGCAGATGATTTATTCAGCCAATGAGTCATTGCTGAGACCAGTAACTGGGTGCAGGGGGGGAACAGAGGCAGCCACTGTCTTCACAAAGGGCAGCTGGCACCTGTTGGTATGAATGATAATACCACCCCCCCACACACACACAAACAGACACATACACACACACACACTTACCCCCCTCCCTTACTTCCTCAGCTGTCCATTGTTCACTATATATTTGAAGGTGCCAAACCATAAAAACACATCTAATCTTTTAACTCATCCATTCCCAGTGTTGGAAAAAAAACTACTCAGATCCTTTAAAGGAACAGTTTAACATCTTGAGAAACACTTATTTGCTTTCTTCACAAGAGTCAGATGAAAGAAGATTGATACACCTCGTATGGTTATAAGATGAGGTCAAAATATTCCTTTATTTGAATTTCCCATTCAGAATTGGATATAAGTAGAAATAAAGAAGTATTATGAACATGTCTTTTTACTGAACTACAGTACTTACTTTTCACCACTTTCCATCTCTCAAAAATTTAATCTGTTATCATTGTTTAATGTAAATCTACGGTATCATATCCTTTTATTGTGCTGTGAAAAAATATGCCAGTTGAGTTGGAAGCTTTTTGTCACTGCAGTGATACTCAACACTCAAGTCATGTTGGCTCAAATAGTCGACTGAGTTCACTTCCTCACATCTTGAGTCATATTTAACTCATGGGTGTAGAACTTGCTCTTTGCTGGCTGATACTGTTTCCTTCTATTCCTTTTCCTCTATCACAGTGTGGGATTTACCGCACACATACACACACACACACACACACACACACACCATCTTGGCAGCTCTAACAAGCTGATAAAAGGTGTGTGGATGAAGGTACAAAGAGTAGAACAATCACACACAGCTGCAGTAGTGTTTTCCTTTAAAGGTTATTTATGCATTTATATATGAAAGTGTGCCAGAGAGAGAATGTGTTTATTTTACTCACAAGGGCAGCCCACCTGACCTTTATGAGTGTGTGTCAGTGTGAGTGTGGAGCAAAGTCATGTGTAATATTCTATGTAAAACTTTGAATCATTTCTTTCTCTTCTACGGTGGTGTGTGTTTGTGTCTTCTGTTCTAGACTTTCACATTTTATGAACTGGGATAGCCCCATTAAAAAAACAAACAAAAAAAACCACGAAAATTCTCTGTGACCTCCGCTCACCCAGAGGAAGCACGCCTGCCCTCTTGCTTTTCCCAGATTTTCACAGACAAAACTGACATGCCATGGAAGCTGCAAAGCTTAATGTTTAACAAGCTTGTAAATATATTTTCTTACACCACAGGATGGTAGTTAAATGGAAAACGTGGCATCAGTGTCTTAGCCAATAATTCAGAAAAAGTGCCCGTTGGAGCAGAGCCATATAACCACTCAATAGCAACACCTATTTAGGCTTTGGATGTTTGTTGTACATTAGACGGATTTGGACTTTTACCTAAAACACATACAGATAGTTGATGAATGATGGTACCAAATGAATAGTTAAGGGATCACTTCAGGTTTTACAATTCATTGTGTGTGTGTGTGTGTGTGTGTGTGTGTGTGTGTGTGTGTGTGTGTGTGTGTGTGTGTGTGTGTGTGGGTCTGTTAATCTCTGATTCGTGGGTTAGTCAGACCATTCATACTGTTGCTCTGGGTGAGGGTGAAAACATCTTTTCAAGTATGTCAGAAACATTTTAGCCATTCTTCACAAAGGAAAATGTTGGCGAGGTGTTCAAGGCAATGAACACGTGTCCGGAGAATGACCTGCTAAGTTTGCTATTATTAAAATAAAGAGGGACAGAGAGGAGTCAGACAGCACATTTCTGCATGTGTTATCACACAGAGCTTAGATCAATCCTACTGAGAGAAGGTTAGAAAGGAGGGGAGAAGAGAGGAGATGAGAACATCAAAAAAATACGGGAAAACAGGGAAATAGCAGGGGAGGGAATGCAAAGTGCCAAATAGAAAGGAAAATGAGACGACACAAGGGGAGAGGAGTTGGAAAGAAAGGAGATTGGCTGAAGGAAGGAGAAGAGGAAGACAATTGTTGGTAAAATACGTAATGGTCTTTGTTAAAACCAGATCAAAATGTGTGTCTATATTTAGCAGTGTTTTTTTTAATGGCTTTAAAAGTATGTACACAGGGTGTGTGTGTGTGTGTGTGTGTGTGTGAGTGTGTGTGTGTGTGTGTGTGGCAGGACGTCTGCTGTGGTGTGTGACTTTGCCACAGCATGAACCCACAGGGTAATATTCCGCTGATAATTCCAAATTAATTAATACAGCACATCAAACTCCATACACCGTTCACTCTGACTTCACAGTTCATATCACAAGCTAATTTAATTCCTTTTTCTGCATTTCATTGCAGTTAGATGTGTTTAGTGACTAAATATTGGAAACACAGCCCCACTGATAAATATACAAGTGTATATTTTTTTATGACAGTGTGTTCGAATAAGTGAGATTAGTACGATGATTTACAAGTAGATGGATGAACAACATCACCGTTGACAGCAAACTTTCAGCTTGATTGGCATGGGAGACAGAAATCTCAGACCTGCTGTAGGCAGCTGGACCATCAGTCAGTTGTACTAGAACTGTAGCTGCTCAGTCCAGATACCTATAGCTTGAAGTGGGAAAGAAAGAATGAGAGACAAAGCAGAAAGAAGAGAGCAGAGAGAAAGAATGTACTGTATACAACAACAAAGGGGACATTCAGTTGGGCATCAGCAAAACCCGAAGAAATAAGGCCCAGTATCAAACACACATAAGCTGGGTTACCATCCACTTGTTTTATGCACATTTTCAATTCGCGCATAAGAGAACCGGAGTGGAAATGCCAGAGTTTCAAAAAGAAATCTCAAAATATCGCATAAACATTTTTACGCTTGGCTGAAAAATTTGCTGTACCGATAAAAGCAAAAGTGCTAATGAAACAGGCCTTGGCGAATTGATCATGATGTAAACTAAAATGTATTAAAAAAAATCAGTAAAATCATTTTCTTTTGCTGATTTTTCTCATAATTCGTTTAAATTATACACTACATTTGGACAGAAACCCACTTGTTGTCATATTTAATCATGTGCATTTAATCATGCACTTTTCCAATAGCTTTGCCATTGTTGTTACATTTTTTTTTTTACCAGGGTTAGACTAGCTGAATCAGCTATGCTGATATATACTGGCTTGCTGCAGATATATTGTCGTCAGTGTAAATGTTGTCCGATAAGTAGCAAAAAGTTGCATCACAGAACTGCCAAAGGTAATTTAGAAACAGTGTCACCACTACATAGTTTGCCCCAGTTTCCTGCATGGGTGCAATCTGCAAACTCGCACCTGTAAAGCTAGATACTCCATAGGTAATCCATATTGTATTATATGGACGGTGTGCATGATGCCTGGTCTGAGCTTATCCGCTGTTTTGCATGATATTTAGACAAACTGCATGAGGACAGAGTGAACCATAAGTAGGACTAATGGTTCACTCTGTCCTAGCTAGGCTAGGCTAAACAACACTGCATGCTGAGATGAGCTGACTGTGTTGAGTTAGCAAAGTCAAGTCCAAGCTGCGTGAGAGCTGCTGTTCTTAGTCCCTGCTGATGTTGTCCTCATTAGTTGACTGGCTGGGGGATTCAACATGCCGCTGGCTCGTCCGACTTCTGCCCGTCTGATTTACTGACCGCCTTGTGTCATAAGATATCTCTCTCTGTTGTCCTGCCATGAAAGGCACACTAACATCCACTGCAGGCACAAAGCTGACATATGGATCATAATGAAGGCAATGACAAAGCCTGCTTTTTGAAACACAAAACACTTTTTTTATAGATCACAACAAACACAGTCAGTTCTCAGACAATCCGACATTTATAATCCAGGTATATTTTCATGATAGGTGCAGTTATGAGGTATCTATCATAACGTAAATCATAACCGTTATGCCTAGGAACAAGTTTCATTCTAGGACTCATTCTAGATTTTTTTATCAAGATCAAGTTTTGCCAGGGCATGTCGGCCATGTTTTGACATGTTTTAGCAAGGATTGTTCCAAATAAGATGTCTAACTTACCTGTCTCTGTCTGTGTCTGTCTCTCTTGTAGCCGCAGGACAGGCCACTACACCGTTCAACAGAACCAAAACACACAACATGGAGACAGATATGAACCTGCCGCCACCACTGAAATGACCAAAGCCTGCAGCACCCACCCGTCGTCACTCCCCAATCCAGGCTCTGGCGCTTGCCCCAGGTCTCAGCCCTCCTCCAGCCCGAAACCTGACTCCAGCCCCAGGCACAGTCCCACTTCCAGGTCCAGGTCACAACCCACATGTCAGCGGTGTAATTCTCAGGTAGGCCGTAAATGATGTGATGAAAAATTGTAGTAGCCCACTTGTGAGCAGATTTTCTAAACATTCAGCTAGTTCAACTATGTGATTCTTGGCCCTTTTTATTGCTTTTACCCCCAATTTCCCTGGTTTCCCTTCAATCTCTTGTCTTACCCATTATAAATATTTTGTACAAATGGCAGACGTTGAAGCAGTATTAATGGTGCATTTGGAAGGGAGGTGGCAAAAGGTGCATGACACATATTTGAGCACACACACACACACACACACACACACACACACACACACAACCACACACAAACACACACACAAAAAACAAATCTCTAACTATAGTAGTAGGATTCCAACAAGCTGCTTTTGTGTATATTTTAAAATGTCAGACTGTAAAATGTCAGACAGAGAGATGCTCATCATAAGGACAGTTTTGCCCTTTCATTTGTGTCCTACTTGCGCACTACTGCTGTGGGATGCCATTCATAAACTGGACATTTACGGAGTCGAGGCAACACCCTTTTCTGCTGTTGTACCGACTCTGGATAAGAATGTGTGCTATAAATGTCTAAATCGTAACTTTTAAGATTTTATAGGGGGTTTAGTTGGGAGGCATACGACAATTGTCCCTCATCGCTCATATTTTAAGCAATCTGTAGTCAGTGTTTTAGGTCTCAGTGAGGTTTTCCTGCGAATGTGTGTACTCTCAGTAATAACCCAACAAATTAAGTTAAGTACCAATTTTTGAAAAAGCAGAGTGAGCTGGAAAGACATGCTCCAAGGTCTGTTTAAATTTGTAGGTGTTTTACATAAAATATGTGTGAGTGTGCCTTTGGTGTGTATGTGTTATCTGACAGAAACTGCACAGCCGGTTATCGCCACTTTTGAGACTTGTGCTGTTATTTGTTCTCTCTTTGCATCATATCTGGCACATAAGAAAGCTTCTTTTTAATTAATCAACAAAAACCACTGTTCGAGGCAGAAACAAGATAATCAAGATAGGAATGTGAATTTGAAATTATAAATCCTCATCTTTGTGTGTCTGCATGTCTTGCAGGACTCTTTGGAGGAGCTGGAGATGGATGACTATTGGAAGGAAGTGGAGAATATCACTCGCTCAGGAGGAGGAGCAGGAAGGGGAGAAGGGGAAGTTCAAGAGGAGGAGCAACAGAAAATTCCTGAGGGTAGGATAAACCGTGTCCATGGACATACCTGAAACAAATATAAACTTTCTTGCATCTTATAGTGCAATCAGACAGCAATTTTTATTCTTGATTTAGAGCATTCTACATGGAGAAAAGATAATGTAGTGGCAGAGTTTGATCATAGGATAGTCTGGCCCTGGGCACAGACATGTAAAAGGCGTCCCATCCCTCCTACATAGGAGAAAGACACCCAGACTGAAAGTTGAATCGTTGGTCATCGTTCTGTCTGTTTCTGCAACATTTTTGCACCGCTGCCAGCCCAGGCTTGTGCAGACTGGCTCTGTGTCGCTTTTCATATGAGGAATGCAATTCTTGTGTGCATTTCTGTGAGTCTTATTTAGCTTGTTTATGAAGACTATTGTTCTGCAGAGCAAACACACTCTTCCTGTACAATATGTGTGTCAAGTTAAGTCTGTGGTTACTCCTTTCCCTTTCCTGCACCTGTAGAATTGTTTAAGTAGCTTCCATTGGGACACATAGAGGCTATTTTTTAATAATGATCTCCCCTTTCCCTGCTTTTTAACTCACAAGATGACACTAGTGATTTATAAACTCAGGAGCCAAACATAAAAATTTCCCGATCTTTTCTTTTGAATTTTTCCTTCTCATTTTCTTTCAGAGGGAGAGCAGGAGGAGGCATGGCTTACAGAGGCGGGGCTAGCACGACTGTTTGATGATTCTTTGGCAGCTGACCAGGATCAGGTGTTGATCATCTATCTCTTATTCAATTAGTGAGATCTGAGTCCAGGTCAAATCATGGTTTATCACTTTCATATTTGCAGTTCAGATCTTTAATGAGCATAGACTGTTTGCCATGGGTTGAAGCCTGTTATATCAGTAAAAATATATTTGACCGGAAAAGATATTAAATAGATGTACACATAGATGGATGTGATACCAGCTGACTCATGTCTGATTCTGACTGACTGACTGGGACAGGAAGAAGACAGCGCAGTGTTCCTATCCACACTGACCAGAACTCAGGCGGCGGCTGTAGAACGCCGTGTGGCATCACTCCAGCAGACGTTGCTACGGCGACGCAACCGACAGCATGTTCCTGATGTTAGGGATATATTCAGACCCCCTGAAAAGGTTAAAAGATGCACATGCATGTGGACACAAAGACATCATTGAAGAAACAGACCTACATTTTGGGAAGTGTGCTTCTTGCTTTCTTGCCAAGAGTTGGATGAGAAGATTGATACCACTCATGTCTCTGTGCAAAATATGAAGCTAAAGCTAGCAGCTGGGGCTGCTTAGCTTAGCATAAAGAGAATAAAAACCAAGTGTAACAATGACAAGGTATGGTTTTCTAGCCATTTGTAACAACTAGCCTGGCTGTCTCAGTAAGAAAGTGAATAAGTTTACTTCCCAAGATGTCGAACTATTCCTTTAAATTTTTTGATTATTATCTTCTTTTCAGAGGTCTGCTAATTGAGGTCACAGAAAGTCAGTAAGCACTGATTATCAGGGACATGAAATCTTGTTGGATAAGTGACATGAAAAAAAATGATGCTGCATTGATACCATTTTTTCTTCCACGATCTCTTCCAATTTTGATAGCATGAATTGAACATTCCAGCACAACACACAAATTTGATGTTTCCTTTTTTTCTTTTACCACAAAGGAAATTTAGCATTTGTTGTTAATTCTCCAGTCTGGCTGGCAGTAATCACTCCCAAGTTAGCAAGCTGCCTGTTATAACCGGGGGCTCTGTGAATTTGTGACTTGTTGAACATTACACTGTGTGCTTTACACTTATGTGTCTCTGTGTTGTGCTGTGTGCTGCAGGATGAGCAGCCTAGTAAGCTCAAAGGGGGAAGTGAGAATGGACAAAAAGATGTCACTTCAGCTGGTATGTGCAACATACTCCTACAGACACACATATGAGTCAGCATGGAGAATGACTGAGGCCAAAATAAACTTTTGCCTAGCAACTCTTAAACATATTTTAGAATAGAAAAGATTAAAACACAGTACAATGTGATAAAATTCAGTTCACAACAATAAAAGACAACAGCAGACAATTTTTAGCATGCTGCTTCGTGTGCTGCTTCTTGCTACTATAAAATGGAATAAAAAAGATGGGAGTGGAAATATATGCTACAACAATACAATGATACTTTTTTCAAATCTACAAAACATTAGAATGATCTTTTCTATATTGTACATCACTTTAAAATGGGTGCAAAAGTCAGGTAAAACCTTAAAATATGCCTTCATTGACCAGTAGTGTATTTAAAGAGAAGGCACCAGGCCTCTCTTGCTTCCTTATTCTGCCATAGTTACCAAAACCCTGTGACTGAAAAAAAAAAAAAAAAATGAAAACACACTTTACTGCCTGTCTCTTTGTATATACAGCTTACTTGACCTGCATATACACAGTTCAAATTGGCTACTTGTGTGGTCCTATGTTCTATTTCTTTGTGTGTGTGTGTGTGTGTGTGTGTGTGTGTGTGTGTGTGTGTGTGTGTGTGTGTGTGTCTCTCTCTCTCTCTCAACAGAAACGGAGACAGAGCTGAACGTGGAGGTGGCATTTTCAGAGCAGGCGCTCACTTACAAGGATAACAATCAAAGATTAAAGGTCACCACCAGCCCTAACTCAGCTGACGACAAACTACCTGTGAGCCACATACCTCTACGCAAAGGCTAGTGAATGTGCAAGTGCACATTCACTTCATCAGCTGTATGTTTCTTAACTGATACACTGAGCAAGTTCTGTACTTGGGGAAGAGCCAGTGTTGTAGCTGCAGTGAAAAAACAGGATGCACTTATTTTATACATTGTTCTGTAAGCCACTTTGTACTGCTCTCTTGTTAATAGCATTCATTAGTGTAGGGTGATATTGGAGCTAGCACTGACAACTTATTAAATTATTGTGGGTCAATGATTACTAGAAATAGCAGAAACAGAGATCACAGAACAGAAATTTAGGAACCTCACTGCATAGGAATGATTTTTTTACTGTGGGAGTGACAAAATGTTTGTCTTTGTTGCACCTGAATTGAATATAATGAGATTAATGAGGAAAATAGTTGGGACATTAGCTGGCATTGAATGCTTGTCTTGCTGAGAAGTATTTACTTATTTTGTTGTGTTGTTTTGTCAACAATTTGGTCTTGTAATAAAAACAGAATGCAGAGAATGAAATGTAAATCCAACAACATACATTAGAATATAGTATGTATAACTAGTTAATTAGTTATGGTAAAACAGTACCGTTGGACTTTAATTGAGCATACAGTAGGGCATACAGGATGTGTTGCATATCAGCAGAAAGCAGCATTTGTGTGTTAGCAGTTTGAGAGCTGGTCTGTAATGACATCTTCTGGTTGAAGCTGGTATAACAGATTATTTCCACTTCAAAAAAAAAGTCTATATTCACCTTTCACACAGTTCAGCCAATTCTCTGCTATGCCGTCCACGTTCCGCATTTAGTGTAAAAAAAGTAAATACACTCAAATATTAATTTGGTGTTTCCTTCTAATGTTTTCTCCCGCAATCCCTGACAAATCTCTGTCTCCTGCTCTCTTTGTTTTTCTTCTCTAGGACTTTAAGCTGCTCCGAGATAAAACAGGTCAGACCAGAATAGGAGATCTGTCTCCTCTGGATATGAAAAAGGTGAGTGAGGTTAATGCGTTAGGACATAATATTATGTCAATGGATGCATGTGTGCACATGTCTGTTTATTTTATTATAAACCTTCACAAGACAAACTTTCCCATAAGAGGCGAGTTAGTCGAGTTGTTTCCAAATGCAGTTATTATAACATCCATGTCTCTGTCCCTGTCCCCATTTTTGTTTGTTTTTAATGTTCTAGGTGCGTAGACTGGTGCTTGTGGAGATGACTGCTCTGTTTGACACTGCTGGGATAGACCTTAAGGCACACAAAGCTGTCAAAGTTAAGACTAAAGGTAAACACACACACACAAACACACACACGCACAATATTAACACAGAAATACATGGGTGGGAAGGCCCTGAAGGCTAAACCAAACTCCGGGTAAACATCGCTCAGACATGCGCAGTGACACAAACACAAAGACATAAATAGTATAAACAACAAAATAAGAGCATTTACACACAAGTAGGAATATGTGCCAATATTGACACACACACCAAGTCATTAAAAAGTGCTAAAATTATTACAAATAACTATTTTCTTGAGGTTAGCATGTTAATATTTTACTCAATATTTGTGTTTGTGTGTGTGCAGAAAGTGGTATATTCGGTGTTCCCCTCGCCACTTTACTGGATCAAGACCAGAGGCGGGCTCCTGGGACCAAAGTGCCATTCATACTGCAAAGGGTGAGCACGTCAGCCAGTCACGTTGTTAGTCTGAGACATGGACGATTCAGCAGCAATGATGATAGCAATTGATCAAACAGCAGCAAAATATCAGTGCATCTTAATGTATTTGCCATAAGGATCTCACAATTTACATTACACACAGTACAACCTGAATCTCAAATACAATATACATGGGACTGGCACTGATCATTATTATGAGTATGTCCACCTTAAATTGTTGTCCTTACGCTTTCTTCTTGTGATGTTTTACCGAAACATAATCTCACTCTTATCCCTAGCTTATCAGTCATATCGAGGAAGAAGGATTAGACACAGAGGGCCTGCTACGGATCCCTGGAGCGGCCACTAGAATCAAGGTTAGTTAAAGTATTTGACTGCCAGCACCATATTTGCACTGTAAAAATGGTAGAGATTGTTAGGTTTGTAACAGGAAAAGTTATTCTACTGCCAGTCTGTCATCACCGTTGTTCGCATCAGTGACCCGACTTTTTCTGGAAGTTGATAACGTAGTGTGACACGTCTGCCTGTGTGTATCCCGTATCCAGTCACTGTGCCAGGAGCTCGAGTCCTCCTTCTATGATGGGATGTTTCCATGGCAACAGTTGAAACAGCACGATACTGCTAGCCTTCTGAAGCTGTTCATCAGGGAGTTACCCCATCCATTACTGACTGTGGAGTACCTCAGCGCATTTATTGCTGTCAACAGTATGTACACCATCTGTTCACGAAGTATTCCCTTAATCACAAGAGATTTACAGCCACATTATGAGACAATGAACTGAAAAACGTGCATCAAGCATTTGCGTGTGCGTGTGTTTGCGTGTGTGCACATGTTTACAGAGCTCCCCACAAAGAAGCAACAGCTGCAGGCTTTGAACCTGCTTGTGCTTTTGTTACCCGAGCCCAATCGGGACACTTTGAAGGTAGACGGACACTTAGTTTCAAACGTGCTTAATGTAGCATTTTCAAGTCAGTAAATCATTTCCTTATGAGAAACTCTTGAGCATTTCTTTTGTAAATTTCTTTTTCTTTTTTTCTTCTCCAGGCATTAGTGGAGTTCTTCCAGCGTGTGATTGACCATCAGGCCAAGAATAAAATGACGCTCAACAATGTCTCTGTTGTCATGGCACCCAACATCTTCATGTTCAAAGGCTTCCGTTCCAAGGTTACAGAACAACAGGAGTTCTCCATGGCAACCAACACAGCCAACATCGTCCGCCTCCTGATTAGATACCAGAATCTTCTGTGGACGGTAAGGATCAAAAAGAGCCCTCTAGCGTGATATACTCTACTACTCAAAGCACCATAATAAACCAAGTGTAAATCTGTGTCAGTGTCAACATTTGTATAATTAAAATCACTGGAGAACAATACTTCTACTGGATCCTGGTTAAGCCAGTTTTCATGGCTTATGAATGATGGTACCGTGTGTACCAGGGGTATCAAATCTCCCTTTTATGTGTGTTTCTTGTCTCCAGATCCCCAAGTTCATCATGACCCAGGTCAGACGACAAAACATGGAGAGTCAGCGGAAACAAAATAAAGAGAGAGCTGTAAGAAAGCTGCTAAAGAAAATTACCACTGACAAACCGTCTGATAAAGCGGTCCCTGAGGTAAGAGTATTCATTTCCAAGTTGTGAAGTGGTCAGTCATCTATTTTGAGAGATCACTGTTAATGCTGAAAGCACTGTTAATAATCCTACTAAGAAACATGCTAATGAGAGAGTGTAATTCTAAATTTTTAACACCTGCTTCACTTTTTGTTTACATGGTTGTGTAAACCCAATGTATTGTTAAGCCTTATATATAAAACATATACATTCTGGACCACATAATAATATGTAATGACTGAAATCTAGTCGTTTAACAGACACGTGTACCCAACTTTTTTAAGAGTACTGTGCCTCAACATCAGCATAACAGCTTAACAACTAGTGAGGGAGTTGTATATAGTCAGTTGAGTAATAGCGTCATCTAGTGGTGCTGTATAAGAATGCTGTTCCTATTTAAGCATAATTTTTGCAGCGTCTGGGCCAAATACAGGACAATGACTCATTTTATAAGACATGTATACAAGTTAAGGGATTTGCACTCAGTAATTATGAACATTTACAATAGTCTGAAATTTGCACACAGTCTTATTGAAATTATTGTAGGAGCTCCCACAACCCTTTCTCCTATCAAACAAGATGAGCAAGATTGGCTATCAGCTTTGTCTCCTCTCAGTTGTCACTTGGCAGTCCCAACACTGACAAGAGTCCGATCATCAGTAGAAACTATGCATTTTGTAGTTTAAAGTCCCTCTTCACTATTAGTGTTTTTCCCCTCAGGCAGCAATATATGATGCACTCTCACCCGACCCACGCTAATCAAAATTAATTAAACAAACGATGCTGAGTTAGAGCGGGTCTGTTCTTCTTGACAATATAGTGGTGAATGAGTAACTTGGATTTAGAGCTGAGCATTTGACCCTGCACACTCAGCTAAGTGTTGTGACACCAGACAGTGTTTGGAATTTATTAAGCAAATCAGGCAGAATTTATCCAAGACCACATTCTTTAGTCCTCTTAAATCCCTGTGTGTGTGTGTGTGTGTGTGTGTGTGTGTGTGTGTGTGTGTGTGTGTGTGTGTGTGTGTGTGTGTGTGTGTTGATGAGGACAGTGTTTTGGATGATGATCTAATTTTTGTAAAGAGTTTATGGCTGTGTGATGGACTGCATGTTTTCTCTCTCTCTCTCTCTCTCTCTCTCTCTCTCTCTCCCTCTCCCTCTCTCTCCCTCCAACCAGGAGAGTTCACAGGGATTTATTCGAGTTCAAGCACCCCAGTTCAGTAAAGTGTCTATGGCAGTTCAGCTCACTGCAGAGTTGCAGGCTGCTGATGTTTTAACACGCTTCCTCAACCAAGACAGGTAATGTGTAGTAGTAGTAGTAGTAGTAGTAGTAGTAGTAGTAGTAGTAGTAGTAGTAGTAGTACAGTATTTGTGTTGCCTATGTAAGGCCTCTTCATGTCTCCTGAACTCTTTCTCTCACTGTCTCCCTCATGCTCTCTCTCTCCTCCCAGTTCAGTGACAGTGAAACGAGAAGAGCTGTGTTTGTATGAGATTGGTGGAAACATCAGTAAGTCCTGATCCTACTAAAAAAAAATTAATTACAATATTTAGATTTTCTGTTCTCTGTTGATAACCCAGCTAGTGAGTCAACAGGCCAAAGGGGGGGAAATGTACTTCTTCTCGTGGTTCAAAAAGCCACAGACAATTATAGTAATCCATCATAGTAGTAACAACAGTACATTATGTCCAGCTGGTAAATATTTCTCTCTCTCTGTCTGTCTGTCCTTTTTCTCCTCTAAGAGGAGAGATGTCTAGATGGGGAAACATATATGAAAGACCTCTTCCAGCTGAACCCTACAGCAGAGTGGGTCATCAAAGCTGTACAGCGATAAACTTGCTCCTACTATCATAGCCCACTGGGTGCAGGACTTCTCCCCGTTCTCACCACAGCGCCCTACTGAGAAGTTACGTCACCTGGTTCTCTGTGGTTTTTTGCTGGTTCTGGACATACTTGGACCATTCATTCATTAGTAGCATACAGAGTTTTTAACATAGGCGGTGTAACATGGTTTTACACATTTGGTTGGCCCTGAAATCTACCAAAAAATGCTAATATTCCAGTGGCAGTTCAAGAACTTATGAGAACCCATTTAGTGAAATGTGTGGGAATACACTTCTTTTCCAGTTCTTTGCAAAACCAGAATTCCCAAACAAGAAAAAAATGACTGTGTGTATGCAAAAACAGCCTTGAATTACAAATCTTTTAATTTTTTCCCACCTTACCTTATCTTACTTACTGGAATTATTGCACCTCAGGTACCACTAGCCTGAAGTACAGTACAGTTATGGGGTTGAAGGGAAACCTCCTGTATGAGGATACCTTGTCATCTCTAGACTCCTGGCAGACCACTGTTGAACAATAGTGGAAATCTGTCATTTCCTTTAGTTTTTCTCAGCACTTGTGTCACAATATTGTGATTCTTAAATGTGTGTGATACTGTAAGTATTTCATTTGCATACTGTGATTTATTACCACTAATGACTTCGTTATGCCTGCAACAATAAGCTGTAATAATATAGTTTGGAAAAATAAAATACCAAAAATTCTGTTAAATCATGAACATAAATTTTCATAAATTTCTCAATCATGCTGTTACTGATGGGAAACCAGGGCATGCAATGACTACATCCCCGTTTTAATGGTACATTAATATTGCTGTACATTCTAACCTTTTAAACTGTGGATGTTTGAGTGGGTTGATGTGTGAATCCATCTTCAAAAACTGCACAACGTCTGTACAAATTTGAAAAACATATTTCCACATTTTTATATATATATATAGTAGCCTCTATGTATCAAGTCAATTGTGTTACAAGTTTTTTACCAAAGACATGATTGTTTTAAAGATATGGTGGACTCTTACATGATCATTTTGAAGAAATAAATTTCTCACTGTGTAAATGGCCTTATAAAATGATACACTTTATCTAAACTAATACTTTTGGCATTTGTTTTTTTGATTTTTGGCTCTGTACTCTTCTCAGTCTGGATTTCGGTTAATATAATACATTGGCAGATGTTGAAGTTAGCCAGGAATAAAAAAATCTCCATTTTCTCTTTTTGGCATATATCTGTGCTTCTCTTGGCTAATACAGTACAAGCCTAATCTGATTCTGTGTGGTTTCTCACAGTGTCAGCAGCCTGTGGAGGATCATATCTGCACCAAAAGTCAAACATCAGAAATATTTCTTTTGTGGAAAGCTGTGGGCTGCTAATAACAAACTAGTTGTCACTTTTCTAATGTTTTGAACTCAGTCTGTCACTCCCTGCCTTGCATTATCTTGTTTACTGTGAATGTTTTGTTTTCAAAATAATGATGTCTTTGTCTTATTACTGCCTCTGATATGACCACTAAAACAGCCTGTAAATAAACATGCGGTAATTAATTACCACATCTGGTGATAGGAGTGCTTTTGTATGCAAAGGACCTAACGGAATAAATGCACAATGGATAAAAATGGGAAACTAATATTCTGAAGCTGCTGAAACCGTTATGGAACAGAACAATATTGCCGCCAATTTAGATGGGCAAGAATTTTATTAAAAATAGACTTATGAGATGCCAGTCTTTTATATTTGACCTGATGCAGGGCCTTCCATGGAACTAAAAGATATTTTTTTCCACTTTATGGTCTCAAAGGCTGAAAATTGTCTCAAATTGTCAAGATTCAATACTTTATTTCCATTTCAAAATTGTTCATTAGAATTTGCTTCGGTAAGTTCAGATAAAACAAAAAACACATCAAAGCCCTCAGGACACCATATACAACACAAGTGACAAAAAATAAATAGACAACACTTTGACAATCAGTGTCCTTAGATTTGTCACAAGACAGGCTCATACCAACTTCACATCTGTCTGGGGGTATAGCAACAACTGACTATATAGGAGCTCTTTATTTCCTTGAAGCTCTTCAAGTCCCCATGACGGGTTTGCAGTAACCACATGGTGTCATGTATTCATTGCATAATTCATTGGATCGTTTTGATACACCACTCAGGTTTGAATATCTATTGGTTTGTACTTCTAAAACCGTATTTATAATGCTTATGTTGTTAGTAATAATATATAAAAACAACCACCTCTACCTTCCACATGATTATTATTGCATAAGGTGCAGCATAAAGTGCTGTGTTGTCGTGGACAAGCCCATCAACTACAAACGTAATTGTGTACGCACCTGATTCGCTTACGTATCTTTGGTCCCCGCTCATTGGATACTGACATACAAAACGCGCCGTGATTGGTCGAATTGCGAGAAAAGGAAGTGGCGATCAATAGTAGGGGCTTAACATGGGTAGCTAAGTAGTATCTGGTTAATATAAACTGAAAGCTATAGCTTTTTGTACACTTCATTGAAATCGGTGGGCTTTCAAGTACCAAGAGGTTTTTGGCAACTAATTTTTAGACCGAGGAGTTACGTCTTTTGCAAATATTGCGTCGTGTGGTTGGTCTTTTGTGTGGCACTAGCTTTTTAGCTGAACGTCTTTTCAGCACAGCTACTACTGTGCTAGCTTAGCATTGCATTGGAATTTGTTGTCTTGTTTGACAGCTACAGCAGCTAAAATTAACCAAGTTGGTATCCAGAGCGAATTAGCTTCCGTTTTTTCATACGTGTGTGTGTGTGTGTGTGTCTGTGTGTCTCTGTGTGTGTATATATATATATCTGTATATATCTGTATATACATACACACACATACATATATTCGTATATATAGATATATATAGATATATATATATATATATATATATGTGTGTGAGTGTGTGTACGCGCGCGCGCGCGTTGCATGTTTATGCTACTTATCATATTGGGACTCAACTGTACCTGAATGTTTGGTGATAGAAAAAGCAGCAGTTACAGCTAGCAGATTGTCAGCTCGATAACAACAGCAATGGGCTTAAAGGGGTGTCTAAAGACGACGAGAGTTTTTTATTTTTTGACCATTCTGCTGATAGTCTTCTTCAAAGGAATAACGTCAGGTAAGTAGCTCACTTTTGCTGTATAACTGGCTAATAGCTGCAAGGGCTGTAACGTTACGTGTCTGATAGTGTGGCAAGCAGCTGTTTAAATTTAGCTAACAGCTTCGTCCATCTCAAGATAACACTGTCTAAACTGCTGCAATATTAATACTTTTCAGATGAAGAGCAACACGGGAATGACGGCCCAGAGCTGAAGGTACGTCATACTGTAGCGATTTGATATTTGTTTTCAGGTTAGCATATCAAACCCTGAGGATGATTGACTTGATTTAGAAGTTTTAAATGGAAATAAATGACAAAGTAAACCTCAATACTGTTACAGTATACAGTAACGGCTGTTGGTATCCACAGTGTATTTTATGGGTTGCATCTGACACATCATATTACTGCCTCACCTTGTGTGTTCTTCCAGAGCTTTATGATATGTGGACATTATGGATTCATTTAAGTCTATCAAAGCTATTGGCAAAAAAATCTATTTAAAATATATACTTTATATACTTCATCAGGTCATTTTTGGATGAAGTACTTAATCACAATTTGCCACTTTTAGGTATAAACTATGAGTGTGCAAAAAAAAAGATATACCTTGTCCTCACTCCAAAAAAAGCCAAACTGGATAGAGGAATAAAAACATTGCTATTCTGTTTAACTTTTTGTAATTCAATAAAAATACATATTAGAGTGAGCAGATAACAGAGTTGCAAGGCAGTTGGGAGATGGAATTCAGTGTTTACAAATAGTTTACAAATAATCTTTATCACAAATTCATAGCTTTTGCCTTATGAACAGTATTCAGCCCAAAAATTATTAATATGCAATGTGATTCACCCATTTCAGATTGTGCTTTACAATAACCTCTTGTTTATCTTTCCAGTCTTACCATGATCCAGACGATGAAGAGGAAGCCGTCCATCTTGCGTCAGTAATTGTGGCAGGTGCCTCGGTGACCTCTGGTCATGAAGTCTCCCAGCCAGAAGAGGAGAAAAAGTCACCTGGAGATGGACTGGAGGGAGAGGAGAAGGAGGACCTGCCTGACCAGCCTCCTCCAATTGCAGAGAAACCCAAGGAGGGTAAAGACTAAAATTTAAACTCAAATATTGAGCTGTAAATAATTCATGTAGTGCAAAAGAACCGTGGCATAAGAACTGTATGGTCTGTTAACTTTGAGCGTGCAGACACAATCCCTAAACATGTCTTATTGTTGATTTTTATGTATCGAATTTTATAAGTTGAGTTTTTGTGCCTCTCTGTTTTAACTAGTGAACACACACTCTTTCTGTCCATGGTTTGTTTTCTTGGCTTATATAGGTGTCTAGCTCCAAATGTCTGAGAGAGAGAGTTCATGAGCTGGCTTATCTTCTGTCAGCGTTAGCAGACCGACTTTTGAGTTTAGTGTTTTTGCCCACCAATTAAAATCCAGGAATTGATGGAGCAGTGGAATGACTTGAGAATTCACTCGTGGACACTTTTTCTGGGCAACTTAGCGGGAGATTTAATCAAATAAAATGGAGTCATGTTACCTCTGCTTATACAGAGTCACGATTACAACAGCAGATCATTTCAGTTGTTGATGACACTGTAAGGCTTCACATACTGTAGCAGTGCTTAACAAGGTTGAGGCACTGCACATCCACTTATAACTATGTGATACAGTGAAACTTGATGTTGAGACTTGGAATTTACAGTAACAAAATATAACAGCTGGTTTTGGAGAATTCATTTAAATCTTTTGAGTTAAAAAAAAAAAGACAGCGGTTAGCTCTGTACCAGCTATGAAATAAAGACTTTAATATTCTCATCAGTGTGTAAAGTGGTTCGAAATTGTAGAGGTATATTTCAGGGATCTCTAGTCTGAACTTACAATACATGTAAGCTCTTTTATAAGCATTTCTGGCTAATGTGACTGGCCTGTAACGGTGATAGCCTGTCAGTAGCTTTACTGACTCCTCAGTGTCCTCAGGTTTTTACCTTCTTCTAAATTGCACCTGTTTTTGAGAATGAGGACTGTCCTGATTTATTTTGTAAGCTTTGTTGAGCCTTGACATGTTAACCTGTTTTCAGCATTGCTGACTGAGCAAAGGCGCGTGTTGTTTCAGACAGTGCCACATTGGATAACTGGTTAAACCCCATGAGAAATTAACAGCGCCTTGCACCTGCGGCTCCTCTTGCAGTCAGTTACATCATTTTACTTGGGGATCGTTAACTATTTTCCTACTGGCTTCTTGCACAAGTGATATACTGAGCTTAATATGAAGATGATTTATGGAAATGTATTGAAATGAACATTTTAATGTTTTAATATGAAGTTATAAAGACATGGTAACATATTTTCTATATGATATATAATATCAGGGTATTTTTGTCTTTTTTTTGTTTTTTTGTTTTTTTTTTGTTTGCTCTATTATCATTATAATAATATTGTGCTTTATTTTATACAGTTCCTGTGGTGAATGGAGGTACAGCCCACGGAGAGCCCTGCCTCTTCCCATTCCTCTTCCAGGGAAAGGAGTATTCGGACTGTACCACTGATGGACGGGGGGATGGACGGCTGTGGTGTGCCACAACTTACGACTATGACCAGGAGAAAAAGTGGGGTTTCTGTGAGAGTAAGTCTTCAATTGAGGGTCTTGACTTTAATGAAGTAGCGTATTTTGAAGTCATTCAGCTTCCTTTAACAGTGGTTGGCTGAACATTTTGAAGTGTTGTAGGCTTATTTATCACACAAAGCCAACAAATCTAGATACATTGTTATAGAATTTGGTTACTGCTAATTATTTGCTTAGCTAAATAAAAGTCCTTTTTAAAAAGCTCAACAGCCACTGAAACTGATTATGGATACCGATTCAAGAGCACATCATGGTTTCATTTTCAGAATTATTATGGCCCCTACTGCTGCAAAAGTTTTGAAAACCTTTATCTCATCTGTGTGTTCTTATTGGCTTCTCCTCTCTTTCTATTAGCGGAAGAGCAGGCACAGCAGAGACTGCAGGCAGAAGAGGCTGAGGAGCAGTATCAGAGTGTCCTTCGCATACTCAATGCCACCACCAGGAAGACACAGAAGAAAGAGTGAGTTTCAACATTTTGACTTATTCCCTTGGTTTTTTTAACCTGATTTTGAACCTCTTGCTTGAAGACATCTGTACTGTTGTAAGAAGCATTTGGATTTGTTTATAACTAATGGTGTTATGACAAAAATCGTTTCATTGTGTTCTTCATGGGGAAAAAAATAAATAAATTTATGTTTACCTGCAAGTGTTTACTTCCCAGTTGTTCTCTCCTAGACTTGATCATTAGCTTAATCTTGAATTTTGACAGAGATGAAAATTAAATTACCATTTCATCTCAGAGAGAGAGAGAGTGAAAGTGAAGATGAGGTGGTAAGATAGAGTAAACCTCTCTGACAAAGGCAGATCTTTGCTCTACTTTTATTTCAACCATCAGGACTGCCGGAAGACCAGGAAGATCACACAAGCTGAGAAAAATGTGCCTCATTATTTCTTTTCTTTTTTTTTTTAAATTTAGTATTGGTATGTCTATATCTGTTTTATGTGTGCTTTATTACCTTGCGACTTCAGCACGTCCTTTTTTGCTTTAGATTTCACAGTACTGTTTGTTATGTAAACATTATTTTTATTATGCCTGTGTCACTCTGACTTCACCCAAGCCACCTCTGCTTATCCAACCACTCTCTCAGATTATATGAAAAGCTGCTCAAAGTAGCAGAGAAGGGCCACCACAAAGCCATGGAGAAGGTGGCCTACGCCATGCTGTTTGGAGATTACATGAACCAGAACGTCACCAAGGCAAAAGAAATGTTTGAGAGGCTTGCCCTAGAGGGCTCACCCAAAGCTCAGATGGTACATGTCCCATCCAAAATGTTTATATTTCAATTGAGAAGAGTGTTGAATTGCATTTTGATTTGATCTGATTAAACATACTGATTATTTGTACTCAGAAAATAAGTGGGGGAAAAAAATTTGACATTGTGCTTTGTTTGTTTTGGCATAGGCTCTTGGCTTTCTGTATGCTGCAGGACTTGGAGTTAATTCGAGTCAAGCTAAGGTGCTTATCATTCTGTTTGACTTAAGCTATGTCTTACACTTGTTGATAAAGCGCTTTCTCATTTGGAGGTTAAATGCACAAATTGTAAGTCGCTTTGGACAAAAACCTCTCCAAAAACGATGTCATTTCTGACACTTTTTCCAACAATCGTTCACACATTCTCTACATTTTTGTTTTTCAGGCCTTGGTTTATTACACCTTCGGTGCACTCGGTGGAAACTTGGTAGCTCATATGATTCTGGTAAGTCTATTGGTCTGTCAGAGAATCAATTACAGAATCACTCTATTGATAAGGTATTAAAATGCCTTTTTCTCTTTTCTTATTAGGGATACAGATACTGGGGAGGTGTGGGTGTTCCCCAGAGCTGTGAGTCAGCACTAACACACTATAGACTCGTTGCAAATCAGGGTAAGAATTTGCTGCACTTATTAAAATTTTTAATGTGCTTTTCAGGTGTGATATTCAGATTCTTCTGGACACATAACCTCATTAAAAGTCTTTCTCTCCCATCTGCTGTTTCTCCACTCTGCTCTTTGTCACCACTTACAGTGGCCAGTGACGTGTCCCTGACAGGGGGCTCAGCTGTGCAGAGGATCAGGCTTCTGGATGAGGTGGAGAACCCGGGCTCCACCAGTGGGATGCTGGAGGAGGACCTGATCCAGTACTACCAGTTTCTCGCTGAGAAAGGAGATGTACAAGCCCAGGTAAAATGGTTGTCATTCTCCTTTGTTCAATACACCAACCAGCTAAGTTTTCATCATTAACATCATTAACATTTATACCCTGATGTTATGGGGTCATGCCACCTCTTTAACAAATAAATACAAATTGAAATTACTGGGGGAAAAAAGTAAAAATAAATAAATAAATAAATGTTTATTTATTTAAACCAAGAAATTTCAAAATTGTTCTTGTTCATTCTCACCTTTTGCTATTGAGCAACCGTTACAAAAGGCAGCATGATGAGGTCTGTTTTATCAGGAAAGCAAACAGTTGTTTGCCACTTTTGTAGGTGTCATCCTGCAGAATTTCGGTATAGAAAGTGTCAGGGCAGGATGACAACTACAAAAGTGGCAAACAATCCTTTGCTTTCCTGATAAAATAGACCTCATCATGCTGCCTTTTGTAACGGTTGCTCAATAGCAAAAGGTGAGAATGGACAAGAACAATTTTGAAATTTCTTGGTTTTACATAGCAATTCCACTTGTAGTAATGATTTGTGTACATCGTGTCTTCTGCTTGCTCAGTTGCTTTCTGTAATCTAATACCTGATTTACAGTATTTCTTAGTTTAAAGACACATTTTTATTTGGCATGATCAGTCGGTACTCACTGCATTATGTGAAGATTAAAATATAACAGTTAAGATGGACATAACCATATGTCCATGGTCTTAACCATAGCGCATGTGCATAATTTAAATAAAAGAAGTATTTACAGTATTAATAGCAATTGTGTTAGGTTGTAAACTAGTCAGTCTGAAAGTCTTTTGTTTGTTCATTTTTTTTATGGTGCCATGAAGTTAACTAGGCCATTTTTTCCCATTTCAGGTGGGATTGGGTCAGCTTCACCTGCATGGAGGACGTGGAGTTGAACAAAATCACCAGGTAAAATGTTTTTTTTGAAGATCGCTTTAAAATAATGTTTGTTTTTTTTGTTTTGTTTTTCTTTGCACCACTAAATATATTTTTGATGCTTACTGTCCAACAGAGGGCGTATGACTACTTCACTCAGGCTGCAAATGCAGGGAATACACATGCTATGGCTTTCCTCGGCAAGGTGGGTTAGATGAGGTTGAATGTATTTGTTAGCCTTGTTTTATTGAATACACCTTTCTTTTCTTTCTTTTTTCTTTTTTTTTTTTATTACACTGACCAGCTTGCTGTACATTGTCCATTTCTATCAAAGTATCTATTTGATAATATTCAGATTGGTTTTTTGATGAGTTGAGTGTTCTTTTTACCCGTCTGTTTTACTTCTGTGTTTGCAAATATTATGAATATTTAGCCCATACTGTGTGAGAACTCAGGCGAAACAGTCAAATAGTCGGAGAGCAGCAAGATAGTCTAAGTTCAGTCCAAAAAATATAAAGCCAATGATTTGGCTCTGCTGTTTTAACAGGGGGCGGTGCCGCGCATTTGTTTTTTAAGGCGTTACATCAAGTTTATTTCAATGCTGTGACTCCTTCTGTCCCTCAGATGTACTCAGAGGGCAGCGAGTTTCTCCCTCAGAACAACGAGACAGCCCTGCAGTACTTCAAGAAGGCTTCAGACTTGGTAAGAATGAAGCTGTGGAATAATGTCTTTGTCTTTATCTGAACTGGGTAACTTACCCTACAGTGTTTGTATTAGTGTCAATTTTTGCAGTTACTCTTTAAAAGAAAGCCGCACTCCTTATACCTCTGGAGAGGAACAGGTGTCTGCTCACACTTTTTCCTGTCAGGTGATGCCTGTTAATCAACTGTCCTTCGCCCTCAGTATTTGCTTTGACAAAATACTGCTTTTTCATTCAGGGTAATCCAGTGGGACAGAGCGGCCTGGGCATGGCCTATCTATATGGAAGAGGTGTCCCAGTGGTAAGGAACCTTTTTAACATACGTTACAATCCCTTTGATATTACCTCTCTATTAACATAAGATAAACCCACTATGACCCATTTTAATTTTCAGGTTATTTTCTTTTGCTAACCTGGTAGCTACAGTTTTTGGAACGAAGAAGAGAAAGAGGAGAAAATATAAATCTCCGTAGTTTCGTGTATGAGCCTTTCACTTTGTGTCGCTCATGCTGAAATGAGAGCAGCCATTTGAAAGTTGTGTGTTTGTCTTCAGAACTATGAGCTGGCACTGAAATACTTCCAGAAGGCAGCAGAGCAGGGCTGGGTGGACGGACAACTCCAGCTGGGCACCATGTATTACAGTGAGTGTTGAAGACTTAGTGTGTATGCTTGTGTGTCTGTGTGTATGTGGACCTGTGTTTGGTGTGTGCTTGCGGCACACAAAGTCATGCAATGGCCTCCTGTCATAGCTTTTCCTTCCACTTTGTTGTCTGTCTGGTAAATCCTGTTGCTTCATCTGAAGATTTGAGTAATCTGTTTCTTTTACTAGCCCTCAGTCTCTCTTCTTTATTTCCTTCACATTGTTTTTTATTCCTGTTGACTAGAAAATGTCTTTTCTCTTCACTGTTATTCTTTCTCTTCTTCCTCTCGTTCCCCAGATGGCATTGGTGTGAAGCGTGATTACAAACAGGCACTCAAGTTCTTCAACTTGGCCTCGCAGGCAGGCCACATCCTGGCTTTCTACAACTTGGCCCAAATGCACGCCACTGGTACTGGTGTGATGCGATCCTGCCACACTGCCGTGGAGGTGAGCCACCCTGGAGCCGCTGCTCCTTTCTCTTTATGTTGAAATGAGGAGAGATTGAGAGCGTCCCTCTGCTGTGATTCAGCAATTACTCATCTAGTAAAGCCCATAGACTGCCAATTATTTAGCTTCTTATTTGAGTTTAACAGTTATTATTCATTTTCGTCCTCTTCTAGTGGTCATTGTTTACACTCTCTTATCGTATTGCAAGTTGGAAAGAGATACAATTTACAAGTGACAAACGTTAGAAACAGCTACAGTGAAATCACTGTGTGCAACTGTTAAATAGGCCCAGTTTTTTGGTGTGTTACACTTTGTGCCTGTATCTTTGTTGCAGCTTTTCAAGAACGTGTGTGAGCGCGGTCGCTGGTCGGAGCGTCTGATGACGGCCTACGGCAGCTTTAAGGAGGGAGAGACAGATGCTGCACTGGTGCAGTATCTGCTGCTGGCTGAGCAGGGCTATGAGGTGGCCCAGAGCAACGTGGCCTTCATTCTGGACCAGAGTAAGAAAAACCATGACATTAGCATCATGGCAGGCAGGCAGGCAAGAAAGTGTGTGAAATGTGAAAAGCAAATCAGGTTCGAATGCCATGAAAACAGTTAGTTTACATTCAATTTAAAAAAAACCAAACTATTTGTAGTCTTAGCATCACTACTAGCAAACTCTGACCCTGTGGAAGATAGTTACATGTATGTGTGTCTTAACAATGAATATTTTATATAAATAGTATTTACACGTATTTGCCTTTTAAATTAACCAAATTGCAGTTCAACCATTCACATTTATCAAGTTGGTCTTTGCCTTAGTTTAATCACAGTTGATTAGCTTCTTGTTAAACAATAGCAAAATGGATTTAGTGAAACGTGGGGGAAAAATGCTTCTGTGTCTTATTATGCAAATTTTCCAAAATACTGGTAACCCCCCAATTTTGGGAGAAGTAATGTTCTAACCCTTGAATTTTTTTTTTTCTAATTATTATTATTATTTTTGTCTTTCTATGGATTGTAACAAACAGAAGGGGCTAAGATCTTCAGTGAGAATGAAACCTATCCCCGCGCTTTGCTCCACTGGACTAGAGCTGCAGCACAAGGTGAGTCCATACACACACCGTACCTCATCCATTTTAGGTCTGTGCTAATTGTATTTTTTAGCATTTAGCCTTTCTTCTTTATCAGCAATCCATCTATGATTGATTTACACAAAGAAAACTAGTTGAGTTTGGCTTTCCTCATAGTAAAAAGAAAGTTGATGCATGTTGTCTCTTGTCTTTCCCAGGTTACACTGTGGCAAGAATAAAACTAGGGGACTATCACTTCTATGGCTACGGGACCGATGTGGATTATGAGACAGCTGTCATCCACTACAGGCTGGCATCAGAGCAGCAGCACAGTGCCCAGGCCATGTTCAATCTGGGCTACATGCATGAGAGAGGCTTGGGCATCAAACAGGTGAGCATAGAGCTTCATTGGTGACTCTTACACATCAGCTTGCTCTCAACATGATATTTATTAGCACATAGTTACATTGCTTTATAAACGCAGAGTATAGTTAATATTGTTGTTGGTCTCAAATGATGAAAAGATGTGCGGACTGATTTGTAATTCAGAATTGTTCCATTTGCTTTCTGCAGGACATCCATTTAGCAAAGCGTTTCTACGACATGGCCGCTGAAGCCAGTCCTGATGCCCAGGTCCCAGTTTTCCTGGCTCTGTGCAAGCTTGGCCTGATTTACACGCTTCAGTACCTGCAGGATCTTAATGTAAGTACTTCCTCCTAAATTCTCAAGCTGGAGCTGTGACAATTTGGCTTTTAAATAGAGACTTAGAAATATAATTCAAGCTAGTTAAAGGCTTCTTCATTAGAGGGAACTGTAATTAATCACATTTGTCTTTGCCCTCCATCCTCTCCCCATTTGGCTGTGGCTCCTCTCAGTTGAAGGAGCTGATTTCTCAGGTGGACCTGGACCAGCTTCTGGGCCCAGAGTGGGACCTCTACCTTATGACCGTCATCGCCCTGCTCTTAGGCACCATCATCGCCTACCGACAGCGCCAGCACCAGATCATAGTGCCGCTCCGTCCACCTGCCCCTGCCCCTGCCCCAACGCCCCCTCCCGGTCCACCTCAGGAACAGCCACAAGCCCAAGCCGAGACCCAAGGTCAGGGAGAAACACAAACCCAGGGCCCGGCGCAGGAGGAAGAGGAACAGCAGTGAGAAAAAGCCAGACGGAGTGAGGGCAGGACTAGACAGACAGAGGCTGTGCCAGCCCGCTGCATCGAGCAGCTGGTTCTAGTTTGAGCAACACTCCCACTCTGCCTGCACCCCTCCAAATGCTAAAAAAAGAGGCTAAGATCGCTGCTGATGCGCACAGTCTCACAACGCCCTTTCTGGATTTAAAATATGTTGGTCCTTTGCTTAGAGAAAGGCATTGGAGGTTTTTATGCACAGTGCTGCAGAACAGAGTGCTGAGAGGATAATAGAGACTTGGGACTTGTTATTCTGTGACTCAGGATACTGCCAGAAACACCCATGTCCACCATGGAGAAATAGTCTTGCAGTTGCCAGATCAAAGACATTTTGATCAACATAGTTGGAATCTTGTATGTGCATTAGTTACTTCTCACGTTCCTTTTTTGAGAAAATTACACTCAGTTGAACTGCTTCAATCCTAATTTTGCGCAGTATTTAGAAAAAATTCAGTGGGAAAATGTGAACTAAGATGCTAGCCTGGGTCTAGTTGCTAAAAGAAGTCATATTTTTGCATGTTTTGCAGAATTTAGGCATCTTTTTTCATACACCCAGGGAGTGAACACGTTTTGCATTCATTTTTGCATCGCAAATTTGTGTTCATTAGTTATTTGTTTCATTGACATGTTGTCGGGTCAGTACCTTTTGCATATCTGCAAATCACAGAGAAACAGTTTTGTTCATTCAGCATTAGTGACTGCTAAAATGTACTAAAGCCATGTTATGTCAACAGTATAAGAACAAGAAATATGTTAAATGGTTTACTTTAACTGGTAGAAAAGCTGGACTGGATGCTTGTTTGATAAATGATTTAACTTTAGGCACACAAGTTGATGTTTTATTTTTTTTTTGGGTTAACCAACTTCAGCTGTTTGTGAAAATTTCCACCCCCTCACAAAAGTCCAAGTTGGAGCTTTGGGCTCTGCCTACACTTTTCAGCTCAGATGGTCTCTAAATCTGAGCCTGAAATGGGAAAGAAATGAAGCCATGATTAGGCCACACAGTATTTATCCAAACTAGATTATAAAACTTCTATTTTTGCCACATGCAGTTTATTCTCAAAGGTCCATTTCTTCAGTTCCATAGTATGTGCTTGTTGTTCGAATTATTAAGAATTTATCAGTCCAATACATCTGCATGAAGTTTATGAAATCTAAAAGGACAGTAAAATGTTATTTGCAGGACGATAGAAAATTACTCCAAACTGTTTCAATGACATTGATGTCCCTGCATTCATGCATTGATACCCACAGAACTGATAATTTGTCTAACTGGGGAACACTGTCGAGAAGACTGCATTTTTACCATCGCAAATCAACGTTTATAAAGAAATTAATAAATGATAAATGGATATTTAATGGTTGTCAGTTTAATTTGACTTTTGAATATTGTCCTTAATGTTAAAATGTTAATATCAACAGGTATTTGTAAGCCAAGCACCTTGTTATATAGGAAAAATGAAAAGAGATGTTGTGGCTATCAATACAATGAGTGACTGTAGCCTAATGTGCCCTACAAATCAGACATAACAGGAGGTATTGTGCTGCAGACATTGATTGAGCAGTCAAAATGGCTGTCAATGGACCCGCAGGTTGTCACTCAGCTTTAGAGGGTGGGCGAGACAAAGTGACAGTGCTGTAAAAACTGAGCATCACATTGTGCAGTCTGTAGGAGTGACCCATTGACTGGCCCATACACACTACTATGGAGTGGCTTTGGATCGCCGTGGCAACATGTGTGCTCGTGTCCTGCTCTGTCAAAGGTAAGTGCTAGAACAAGCAGGAGGGCAGAGCACACGTGAGCCAGTGTGCCTGTATTTATTGTTACAGCAGCCTCTGAAACAGGGCCCTTTTTCAGACTGTGGTTCACATTATATTAAGATTTGGTTTCAAATAAACATTTAGATTAGGTACAAATGTCTACGATCAAAGTAAAGACTAGTTGGGAGCTTATTTTTGTTCTGTAAATGATGTTGTCAAAGGGAAACTACTTGTTTAATTGATAAACAAGTGTTAAGAGGTGGTTTATTGGACCGCTTGAAAAGTCTGAAATGGACACTTTGGAAATAATCCTTCTCTCTAAGGCAACGACTGGTGGTGGGAGTATGAGGAGGGGATACGACACTACAGCAAGGAGGCCCTCAACAAGGTACTGTTTACACCTGCTTTTATCACTGAATGTAAAAATGTTAGTGTTAAACAATGGATAAGATCAAAAATCTAATTCTTACAACAGAACATTATTTTGTTAGCTGATAGTATTTTTATTTTGTTCATTTAGACAGCCAGGTCAATTTAGGACTAATTATGACTTCCTGGCCTTGATTTACGAATTTAAAAAAAAAAAAAAGAAGACACAACTGGACAAAATGTAAACAACAAAACAATATATGTAGCAATTGGTAACGTACTTTTAAGATAAGAGGCGGGTTACCATGGGGTGACAGCTGGCCGTACCACATGGACCAGCAGGCATCCTGAGTATGTGCAGAACAAGCACAGCTAACAGACTAAAGACATAAGCAAAACAAGGGTCAGTGAGTTAAAGATAATACAGTCAAGGTATTCAAAAATCACAGTAGGAAGAAACAGATAGAATCTCAAGAGATTGGTTTAAAGCTACAAGAAAATCCAGGATATCATTGGTTCTGACCTCACAGTGAGCATTGGCCTCTTGTTACTTCTTCAGGAATTTCCAGAGAAAACTCGACCAGTGAGCTTCAAACATCCGGTGTTCCACTGTCCAGACATGAGTCCTTCTCCCTCTGTCCCCTCATCAGGTCTGCCATCATCACATCCACATCAATCTATCATCTACGTGCTGAAACACTGGATTTGACTGATCACTCTCCCCCTCTCTCTCCCCTCTTCTTTCTCTCCATCTCCATCTTTCCTTCAACCCTTTCTGTTTAGTTGAATTTGTGAAGGCGGCAGATATCAAAGTCATCGCTGCCTTGGGGGACTCTCTGACAGTAGGTCGTATTCGTTGATACTCCTTCAGCTACACCAGTAATACAAAATCTAACAAAATGTTTACTGTTTGACCATCATTCATGCATTTTGCTTACTTCCTAGTACTACTGAGCAGAAGGCAGTAACATACCGGTTATTTGTGGAATGAGCTTAAAATGTACGCAAGGGGGAGGATGGATAAAAGAAGATAAAAGAAATGCAAAATTAAAATCAGGATGACTAAAATGTTGCAGTGACAGTGCAACCAGATTAGTTATCGCTGGTCTCTTTTTATGATAGCAGCAGACGCACACACTCACAACCAGGCTGTCTGCATTTTCATTAGATCCGAATCGCTTTTTTTCCTCAGAGGCTGTGTCTTTCTTTTGCAGACGGGCATAGGTGCCAACGCCACCACTGTCCTTGGGATTCCTATTGAGTTTCGTCATGTGTCGTGGAGGTGACAGATATCATGTGTGAACTCTACTGCTGTAGAGGTCCTCCATATAGACACCACATAATATGATTAATATTCATGCGCCTTAACCTTCCCGACAACAGGGCTAGGGTACTAACATGTTTCTCCTCTCCACTTCTTCATCTTGCAGTATCGGAGGCTACGGTTCATTTCAGGATGTCATTACTTTGGCAAGTAAGATGTTTTAATCACCGATGATACCTCGGCCATCTCTCAACATTATTGTTCCATATAAACCACGGTCAACCAGACTGACTTATTTATTTTCCAACTGTGCGTTTTAGATATCATAAAGCTATTCAATCCCAAACTGGTGGGTGCTGCTCCCGGGAAGACGGTTCATGGGATGCAGGCTCATATCAGTGAAACGGGCTTCAACCTGGCTGTGACTGGACACAACACCTTGTAAGGCCTCGTCACTGGGACGTGCCCTGTTTTCACCCTGCAGTGATTATCCAGACGGATCATTTCAGTTTTACATCATGAACTGAAAGCCTTGGCTTACTTTGCAACCAGTAACATCATAAACTATTATCCTGATTTTAGCTATGTTTGGCCTTCCAGCTACTTATATTAAAGAAGACATTCTTGTACAAAAATGTATGAGCTATAACTTTCTGTTTAATTTATTAATGATGCTCAAAAAGACGTTGTTACTGTTTCCTTCTAGCAATCTCCCCGGCCAGACGAGACATTTGATTGACACACTGAGAGGTTATGAGGTACAGTGATGCCCCTGTTTTCCCCTAAAGTGTAACAGCACAGTGTTGATGGAGTGAACTGGTTATTAACACTTCAAATCTGAAATATCCTGCAGCAGGGACTCTCCCTGAACCTGTTTTTCTTTTGCCTCTTCCTTTAGGGTCTGAACTTCAAGGAGGACTGGAAGCTTTTGACCATTCTCATGGGCATGAATGACATCTGTGATTACTGCAAAGATAAGGTCTGTCTCCTCATCTTTTGAATGCTGAGTATAGTTCAGTAGAATTTTTTTTTTTTTTTGGTGATAGAATGTAATTAACCTCTGCAGAATCTCCACGTTCTTTCCAGACTCTTTTTTCAGTAGATAACTTCATTCAGTATATGACCGTCTCCTTGGAAATGCTTATGAATGAGGTACAAAAGGAAACAAGACATACTGAATTTGGATCGATTTTTAGCTTCAGGGATGAACGTGTTGCACTCGGAACATGCCCCTCTCTCCGTGTCGTGCTTCAGGTTCCTCGTATGATCGTTAACGTGGTTCAGATCCTGCCCATGGAAACTCTGAGGGAGGTGCAGAAGCCCACCCCAGGGTGCCTGCTCCAGCGGTGAGCCACTCTCTCTCTCTCTCTCAACATGAGCCTTAAAACTCCACCTCCACTCAGAAATAAGTTGTGCTTATTGCTGCTTCATTTGGATGACGTGTGTGCAGAGTTTCACACTAGACGGCTGTTTTCACATTCGTCAAGTTTCTCTGTGCTCACCTTAAATCCCAGTTAAAGACGTGTACATAAGAGCAACATCATCATGGTCCAGGATGTGCTTGAAAGCTCCAGTGCACATTCACTGCGAATGTACTTTTAGAAAAGTAGGAGACATCTTGTGTGTAGAAGTTAAAATTTGGAAAAAGACAACAAAAAAAATCAATGATGGAGAAGGAGTAGATGTATTGTTGTGAATTTTTTAACTAGTTAATATGGAAAAACCATATCAGACACAAATTATTATTTAAGGCAGGGTATTTTTATATGTCTTAAACATACCTGGAGGGGATCTTTAAATTAGCCAAACCCTGCAGTAGATGCATATACCAGTGATTTGATTTTTTTATGTCTGACGTTATAAGTTCAAGTCTTCATTGTTTCACATTTCTATCAATTCTTTTAATCCCTATGCAATCTCCCCCCTTGTTTTTTTTATTTTTTATTTTAACTCTGATTTAGGTCTTTCTGTTCGTGCCTGATAGATCCAGTAGCCAAGTCTCCTGAACTGCAGGAGCTGGTGGAGGTCAATCTGGAGTTCCAGGTACAATTACTACCTCTCGCTTTATTAAAAGTGCAAGTTATCCGTAATGGGGGACAACATTTGAAATCATTATCACTTTCCTTATGAACATCTCATAATCAAACATTGTAATGTACAGTGCTGATTAGATGCTCATGATTATCTGTAAGTAATTTGCATGTTTTCTGTAATTAATACACTAAAAGTCATAAAGAGCTGGCAGATAATTTGATTTTCATTTTACGTCCATCACTAGAGAAGACTTGAGGAGCTGCTGTACAGCGATCGTTTCTTCAGGGACGACTTTGCTGTTGTTCTTCAGCCCTTTCTGCAACACGCCGACCCTCCCCGCCTCCCGGTAATCTGTCTCACCCCAAAGGCCACAACACTGTCGCCGTGGCAGAAGTGTCTGCTTTCAGGGGATGAATTGGTGTGAAACATTACACAGTGATGATTGAATCAGTAGGATCCCGCGTGTGACAGCTGTAGCTTTTAGCTTTGTTGACACGAGGCCGAAGATGAGAGCGAAGCTGCGCTTCACCAATAACACACTCTATCAGTAAATCTACACTAGTGTATGTTTTGTCTCTCTGAGCAGAACGGGAAGATCGATATGACCTTCTTCACTCACGACTGCTTCCACTTCACCATCAAGGGACACGAGGAGCTGGCCAAGGGACTGTGGAACAACATGGTGAACAATGACTTACGCTGCTTGTATTTAGTTGAATGGCAAGAGGTTAAAGGTCATCAATCACCTCACTGCCATTCAGAATGATGTATTATGTGAAGAAATGCCATTAAAGGATGAAATATAATGTGTAATAGAAAATATATGTGGATCACAAGTAAGATAAAATGAAGGGCACTTTTTTTTTAAAGCAAGCACTATTTCTACAACTACAAAAATAACTTGTTTTCTCAGTATTGTTCCCCTTAGTTGCCCCAAATGAAAATTCCCTCATCTCTCCGTCTCCTGTGCACAGTTTCAGCCTGAGGGAGGAAAGATGATTGTGAGCAGTTTCTCTCACCCCATCAGTCTCATCTGTCCGCCTATGGTAAGACAAGTCTTATTATCGCAGTGATGTTACTACACCAGAGCAGCATATGTTGTCTTTAACCTGAAAGGTTTCATTCAAATTTAATGAAACAGCTAAGCCAAACAAGAACCAACGGATCTTCATTATTGATAGTGTAGCGTTATATTGAGGAAAAATAGATTACAGCTAGCTGAATCCATTTCCCGAAGGATGTTGTTGGTTTATTGCCATTTTTGTTTCAAGGAGGTTATGTTATTGTCCCATGCTACTGCAGTTTCTACCAGGGACTGTTTTCTAGGTCTTTGGTGCGTTCAAAGAAGTTCAGACCTCTGAGACTTTGGAGCAAACCTTTTAATGCTGGGATTGCACAATTTCACAGTTTAATTTTCACTGTGTGTGCGCATGTTAGCTTATTATCTGTCTTCCGGCTTTGTTTTGCCAGTAAATGTAAATGCAATGTGTCAGTCTCAGTTGTCAGAACGTCCTAAATAGACCAACAACACAACACCTTTCTGATCCCTGTTTGCAACTGCTTTGCTGTACTACAATAATATGAACAAGACCCAAAGGAAAATCAATAAATAAATAGGAGTAAATGAAATATTAATTGCAAGTCTGCAAGCTGATTTTCATACAGTTGTGAAATAAATGAAAACCAGTGGCTATCGATGATTGGAAATCAATGTAAAATCTATGTCAAACTTTGGGAAATGGTCCCCAGCGATGTTCACTTAAAGAGCTAAACCATGCAAAACCACAAGTATGAGCCTTTATATGCTTTGAGATTCACAATGCAAAGTAATAATAACATCCCTTCTTCTCTGTGTCTTATCTGTAGGAACACCCATACATCTTCACCCGACCAATTGCAGCCAAGTCAGGCCAGCCTCCACTTCAGTCTGATGCACCATCACGGGCAGCCATCTTGCTGCTCTCGCTGCTTGTGGGTTTGGGACTTATGTAGCTTTCACTTTGCCCAAGCTATTTTTTGCAAGCACGTCTCTGCTATACTGGTTACTGTTGAGGTGATCACCTACAGTGGATCACCTGCAAAGGAGAGTCTGTGAGCCACTCTTTGCAACTTTGCGTGTCTGTGGCCCCAAATACCAGCATGGAGAAATTAGTGCAGTTTTAAGATCTGAAAACCCCAGAGATAATGTGACAGTGAATCCTGCAACCTAAATATTTCATTTTTAGAGGCAGTTGGAGGTGGAAGTGGTGAGGAGTCTTTGTTGGTGAGCAGATTGCTGCTCTTAGCAGGAAGTTTTCTATTTTGCTTTTAAATTTAAATTCATCATGACTGCACCAAAATGATTTATCAGTTAGAACACATACTAACTGTGGGGATTGGACAATTTTCCATGTTTCTCCCACACTTGTAATTATAATAATATACGGTAGGTGTATTTTTTAGGGAAGGTCTTGCCTAGTGCAGCTTTAACTATACTGTATTACTTGATATAAAATGCAGATGTTGTAATTAGCGAAAAAAGGAGTAATTATTTCTGAATTGTTCATGTGACCTTTATACATTCTTACATAAAACATTAAACGAATTAGACTTTGCCCAAAAGTGAAGTGAATGTCTGTTAAATCTATGAAAGTGTTTTCTTGGATAATTAATCTCAGTACCTCCACAGAATCCTGAACCCCTTCAGGCTTTCAATTCCTCAGATAAAGTTTTTGGGATGTTGCCAAAGTGCATTATGCTCAATCATTTTGTTGAGCCGGCAGTGAAAGCATTATCATTTCTAAGACAAAAATTCAAAATTGCCTCATTCACCACATCAAAATTCATTTAACTGGGCGGTTGGCTGAGATTAACTCATTTACAGCAACGCGGATTCTGCATGCACAGACACACAGAGGGGCCCTGATCAGCTCAGCGAAAGGATTTAAAGATGGGAAAGAATTTGTCGTCCATCTTACCCTCCGTAGATTTTTCCCAGAAAGCTGTGACTTTTCAAACCAGAGCAATTTAGTCGCATGTCTGTTCCTCAGATCTTCAGGCTGCTGCTGGCCCACTTTCACTTCTCAGTCCTCCAGTACCTGCATTATTATGCATCGAGGACAAGAAGGAACAATGTAAGACACCACAGGGAGCACACTGAACAAAAAACACTAAATATTATACAGCACATATTACTGAATGGTGAGCAATGGAGTCATTGTTGTTTATCTATACACACAAAATATCACCGTTCAACATATTGTGGCTGTGATATTTGATCATCTTCCACAGATGACTTTCCTATTCATCTGCTCTTTGGTTAAACAGAGTGTACGGTACAGTATGAATTGACTCTGGGTAATTAGTATAACTACAAGGGCAGGTGGAAGCTATACTAAGCTGATCTCGGGTTACATTGGTTCGCTCAGAAGTGTTAATTTAGCTCTTGAATGGGAAAGAATATCGAGCAGTATGTACTCCGTTCGGTAGGGTTGAATTATATGGAGTAGAACGGAATTGTTTTTTTAAAACCAGTTTCAAGGTAAACATGTCTTGCAGTAGATAATGCAGGCAAAACCTTTTGGACACTGACTTTGAATGGGAAGGGCCCCTTTTTAGTGTATTCAAATAGTAAAACATTTTCAAGTGCAAAGAAACTGGATTATAAAAACCAGATTTTTTATTTATTGTCACACCCAATGTATTTTATTTAGCCATGCATTTCAGGATCTAAAACATATATTTCCCCTCCCTATTTTCTACCATCTCTCTCTTGGATGTTGCAGTGGGCTGAATTTCAGTCAGTCCTTGTAACTGTCGGATTTCATAATGACCTTATTATTGCGTTCAAAGAGAACCCTCTTCATGTTTAAACAAAGCTGTCGCTGGTTTATGCGAGACAAATATGGATCCGGCTCTGACGCAAATTGGCCTTTATTGTCTCTCTGAAAAGCATAATGAGATCTTTGGGATCTCAGTAGACGGTGCAGAAGGAAATTTGAAAGAGCAAACAGTGCAGCACACAGCTTGGAAACCTCTTTGTCTGTTGTGTTTTGTTTTGGGGTTTTTTTTGTTGTTTTTTTTAAATGAATGTGTCAGGAACAAATGAAAAGAGGAAAATGAGCTCATAAGCTCATGTACATCTGGGACTCAGCATCTGTTCCTCATAAATAGAAAGACCTTTATGTAAAGCACTGCAAAACACATAACTCAATAGTGCATTATTTGTTTTGTTTAATTTAGGGACTTTTAATGGAGTAGGCCATTTGGTGAGACATTATGATAAGGGTACAAAACCCATAGTTAAGTAATGCAGAACAATGAAAAAATGAAGCCTGTTCAGTGACATGAGTTCCTGTTGTTCACAATTAAGAAATGATCTAATTATAAGTTTGTGTGAGTAATTAATGCTTAATGGATAGTCAATTCGTTAACGTTAACTCAAGCTTACTTCATTCATTTAAGCTGCATAACCCAATAGTCAACAGAAAACAATCTCTAGTGATGCTGACAGGTCAAAATCAGATTCCTGGCACAGCGTTTACACAATTTTTCTTTCTCACTTCATTAGAGTGATGTATGCTTAAACACGTCTGCTCGTTCTCCTTTGATTTGTCAACTGTCACCTATTAGATGTTTTTGGTTTTACTGCAATCATTCCTGTCCATAATTCCAGTCATTGTAAAAACAGCATTAAAAAAAAAAAAAAAAAAAGCTTTTAAATGTGACTTAAACAAAGACCATTTGGTGATGCAGCAACATGTAGATGAATGAATTGGGGCTTGACTGTGTCATGGCAATCTATCCAGCGGCTGTCGAGACATTTCACTCAGAACCACAAATGTCCACCTCATGGTGGCGCTAGGAGAAGGGTACGAGGGAGTTGTCGCCTGACAATTTTGTGCCAATCCATCCAGTGGATGTGGAGATATCTGACCTGCTGGTGGCGCTAGAGGAAAGGTTCAGGGGATTCATCCTCGTGGGAACCTGAATATCTGTACAAAATGTCATGGCAATGCCACCTCGGCGTCGTTGTTGAGATATTTCAGCCTGGACCAGAGTAGTTCCTTCATATTTCTATGACAGACAGGTACTGGTGGACTTTCAGAGCGCCTGATAGTGGGTCCGAAATGCCCTTTTTCTAGGCAGCTGGAGTCCAGATAACTGTGTGGCATAAGTCAATAACTGTGAATTAACACTCATTAACTGATGGTCCATTAAGCGCTAACCAATCACATAAAGTCACAGTGACTTTATTATTTCTCAAAGCTGAGCAGCAGGGATTCATGAGACATCCTGCACCAGCTGAGAGTTACGCATGACTTAAGCATGTGTTTTTTCTTACCATCTAACTAATATCTATGTCTATTACCTTTATAATGATATATATATATATTATATAACATCTTCTGTATATTGCATGTTATGTCATACGCGGCCTAACACATGCTTCTGTTTGGTCCGCTGATAAGAAGGGCACATTGCCCTGGGTTATTCAGGCCACCCGCGCACATGATCAAAGCGGGCACTGTCACGGCGGTGATTTTCAATCAACCGTCACCTAGCAACGCATCCAGGTAGTCAAGAGGCATGATCGGCCATTACAGTATGGAGATACAGCTTTGTCCTGCCTGGGAGCGCAGCGTGGTGGCGACGGAGACACGATCCGTGCATTTATTAGATTTTACGAGGACACTTCCCAGTCAGACAATCGCAGTCTCTCGTTTTATCTTTTATTTGCTGTTTTATGAGAGAGGTCACTGCAGAGTCCGGCTTCGCAAGTTTCTTTTAGAAGTCACGTAGCCTGGTGTACACTGTCTGGCCCGAACTAAATAAAGAAAGTAAAACAGAATCAAATGAGATTCTGGGGCCGGTCCACCCAGGTCAGGTACCTATTCTAAACCCGTACAGGCCTTGACGACCACTGAGGTATAGTCAGGTGCAGTACAAATAATTTGTCCCGGGATGATGTCACTTCCTTTCTCCACGCCGTCCTATAAAAGCGGGCGCCGTTGCGGCGAGGTGTTGGTGGAGAAACCGGCGAGGACGGAGGCTCCCGGGTCACCGACGCTGCAGGAGATTTGGCTCTCCAGAAATACCGAAAGCCGGCTAAGTTTTTGTTCAGAATGCGCCCCTAACCCGTCGGACTTTCTTCAAAAGGGAGAGGGGGGGGGGGAATCGAACCTTCTGAAACAAAGCTTCGCTATCTTCCTATTCCTGGAGAGCCGAACGCGCCCTCGTTTCCAAACATGACCGGGAGCGGACTGTTCGTGTGGACAATGCTGTCCGGCTGCGGTAAGGAAAAACCTCGCTGAAGTTCGCGGGCGCCCGCGTGCAGTCGCCTTGCGGGGAGGAACGTGCACGGAGAGACGGGACTGCCCGGCTTCAGCACCAGGGACAGCGTTGAATTAGTCGTCTTGAATTGCAGCTAAGATGGAGAGAACGCACCCGCACCTTTGGCACATTTAGTCCCCTGTTACTAAACCAGCCAGTGGGTTTTAGTAACACGGTCACTGAGAAAAAAACATTAGAGCTTTAGGGGTTAAAAAAAAAAGAGCAGATAATGACAGGATGATAAATGTTTTGCTTTTCTTGCTTCCCCCCCTCCTCTTTTTTGCAGTTCTATCATTGCCAGTGATTTCAAGTCAGCTGGAGAATGAGGACGTAGAGGTAACATTTTTTTATTATTAGTAGTAGTATTATCATTTGTATTTCTAGTAACAGTATTGTTATTGTACTGTAGTAGAAAAGCCAGTATACAGTCCCCTGCTACTGTTATATGAAACCCTACAGTAGTTGAATTTGCACCACAAGAACATTCATAATTCAACAAAATTTTTACGCATTGACAAAAGGTACCGAATGCTACTTCGTTACAGGGGATCGAGTCCTTCTTTCCTGGTTTGCCACACGCAGAAGAGAAGCAGTGATTAGAAGTACTTGATCCAAGCAGTTTAACTAATTTCTGTACCTTCTCCAGTGGGAGCTACGTCAGTATGACCTTGTTAAAATCAATAGACACCAAATGAGAGCCTTGACCTTCATGATTCGGTATTGCTGGATCCATGTCACATCTTTGGAGAGAGAGTGAAGGGGGGGGGGGGGCAGTTTCTAAAATTGGGTTTGGAGAGATGGGGTTATAAAGGGGAAGATGTAGACGATGTGATAAGGAGTATTGTGACATTTGACAGTGGAACCATCCAAAGATCTGGCAGGCAGAACACATTGGGAAAAAAAAATGAATGAAAAATTTTCAGGCGTATGGGACTGGCTTGACATTTAAAGCACAATAGGAGTTGAAATGTTTTTGATCTCTCATCTAAGTTTTGCGTCTTTGAATTAGTTGCCGGCTTTGCACAAGAACTGCATTCAAAGCAGAGGCAGAAGAAATTTAAACTGTAACGTGTGAAAACGTATTCCCATGTAGCAACTCAATTCTTTAATATTTTGATCATATAAGCCCTAATGAGGCAAATATCAGGGTGTCACAGCGAAAGTTTTTGAGCCTTTTTGTGCACTGTCTTTGTCCACAGGTGATGAAATGCATCGTGGAGGCGCTGGCAGATGTGCTATCAAGGCCCCGCCCCATGCCTGTCAGTCAGGAGTGTCTGGTCATACTGAAGACTGGTAAGCAACTCACATACTTTTTACTCCTTTGTCAAGGTCAATATGAGGGTATTTTCTGCTATAACACTTTTTGCGCAGCCCACTTGAGGGTCTCATTTTGTATTTGGCATTTGCGCAGTCAATAAAGTGATCGTTTTTATGCAATACGAACTGAAAGTGGTTTTGTAAAAGTCTGCAGCCCCAACACAAGGATTTTGGCCAAGTTGTCTTCTTTACAGTATTTTATATAGCACAAAAAAAGAGGCTTTGACGTGTATATTTTCATCTTCATTGTTATAATCTTCCTCATTCTCATCATCATGCTTCTACTAATTAGGGGCTGGCAGTTTGTTTACTTACAGCTCACTATGTGTTAACTGAAACCTCCCTAAGATAAGAACAACTGTATTTCTGGGGCCCAATACCTACTCTCCTTTTCCATCAAGAGTGCACCATCCCCACACCATCAGGTTAATGAATTGATGCAGTGTCTGCTGGGTAAAAACTCGCTGCAGAGTGTCATATACAGTGGGGCCACTACCACTCTGTAAAGACTATTAAGTTTCATAGACAGTGTATTATCTTGATGCTGTCCTTGTGAAAAATCAATCAGAGCATCACTCACCGAGCATTTGTTACCGAGTGGGCGCTGCAAGAGAGGGAAACTGTACACCACCAGAGGGATGGAAAGAGGGGGAGAAAAGGGGAGTCATAGTCATGGAAAGAGAGACAGAAGACAGAAATATACGGAAAGAAAAAAGAAATATCACAGACTGATATTAATGAACCACAGTGCAGTAGCTGTCTCTTTTTTGTGCTCGCTGTGTACACTATACAGTGCCATTTGTAGGTCAGCAGAAAGTCAAATTCCATTCTCTCTGCTGCTGTAATTCACCGGGGGAGTATCTGTGGGCCAAATGATTAATTGTGCTCCCGCTTTGAAAGCGGTAAATTTCAGGGCAATTAACTCTGACGAACAACTGATGCAAACTGCTGAGTCTTGTGAAAAAGTGAAGGGGAAAGACATACCTGTGTTTCACCCCTGTTGCAGGCTCATTTTACTGACTTTCGTCTTTCCTTTATTGAGGGAGGTATTTAACCACTCATTTGTATGCATTTTAACGTGCATTTGTACATGTTTGCAGATGACAGGCTTGTAACTATCCTGCGCCATCATAAATTTCTGAAGGAGCTGCAGGAAGTCGCTGTTCAAGGTGAGTCACAGATCAAACGCAGCTGATGTCTGTCTTTGTGTGGTGAACGCGCTTGTTTACATGTATATGAAGACAAGACGGGTGGCATAGACAGAAAGCTTGAATAACAGATTTAAATTTCAGGTGGCCAAGAGAGAGCTCAGCTGCAAAGAGACGCTGCGACGCCTGACCCAACGACACAAACTCCTCAGACTACAGACGACGTTGCTGGTGAGTTTTCTTCAGTAGCTGTAATTCATGGGAAACTGTCCTGAACAAAGAGTCAGGTGTAGCCAGACTTTGCTGCATTGTTATGCTGATTTTTTCTTATCACAGTTCAGCAACATTTCCATTTTGAGGAATATATAATCGACATTTTAAAATGCACCAACTGTCAAAATGATGTATTACTTTCATTATTTCCCGTTTTCTGGTGTCAGCAAAACAGGGCTGACAGACAGTGGAGGAGTGCTGAGGTGAATTTAAACTCTGCTGATGCTGTCTGTGGACAGAATCAGGTCATACACACTGAGGTCCCTCCACCTGACAGCACAACTGGCTTTTGTTTTTTTTTTTTAAAGTCAGAAATTTGAAAGTGGACAGTTAACAAGGAAAGAACAAGTACATTACAAGTACACGACAAAAAATTCTGTTAAATAAGGTGCATTTCTACCAACTCTGTTCCGCTGTATGTTGTCTGACATCCAGGCTTAAAGGCCTCTGAGCTCTATGAGAAGTGCAAAACTGATAAAATGGCACTAAAAGAGTCAAGGTATGGATTTGACAATCGTTAATGCATACTTAAAAATGTATATTTAATAATAAGTGCATTTACACCTGTACTGACCTACTGTTACTGTATGTGTCTAATGAAGGATGTATTGGAAATGATTTCCATAAAGTCTGTCTCAGCTCTGTCAGACAAAGAACAGATGAGATAGTACTAAAAGAAGTGAGCAAACTGTTGACATTGCAGCAAATTTTGCATACACCATTCCGTGGATAGATTGTACAGTTTATATCAGTGTCACTGAAATCTAATCCAAAAGTGCATAAGATGAACATAGAGAAAATGTTTAAGAAACTTAAAGTAACAATTATATATAATAATTATAGTGTTGTTATAATACCTGTAACAATACTGGCAATATAATTACATTACAAAATAATGCATAAAACATTTATAAACTTAAAACTTTTGATTATTTGTAACTGATAATCATTTTAAATATCATTTTAAATATCAGTCTGATTCTTGCCACTACTTCAAATATTGTCAGATAGCTTTACCTGCTAATATAAGTTAGGGTTGCAGCAAAAAGTTATTTGCATTATTGTTTATTCTGTTAATCTTTTTTTTTTTTTTTTGGATTAATTGTTTAATCCTTCGGTCTAAAAATGTTAGAGCGTGTTCAAAAATAATTCAAAAAGGCCATAACAATTTCCCAGGGCCCAAGCTGAGGTCTTCACATTGTTTGCTCTGTCCAACTAACTGTCCAAAACTTGAAGATATTCAACTTACAATGATACAAAACCAAGAAAAGTAGCAAACATTTACATTTGAGAAGCTTGAACCGTCAAATATTTTGGCATTTATTTGATTGAATAACGATGAATTTTTAAATGGCAAAAGCAGAAAAATATGGATCACGGCATGTTGTTGTGAGGTTTTAGTCGGAAAATGTAAGCATCATGTAATCACAATTTTATTATTTTCACGTAAAATCCGACACAGTGCCCCCCTCCATTAAGAAAAAACACATAAATCTGACAGTTAGGGGCACAAAATGAACCTTGTAATAAACTGTAGTGCTTTTGTGTAAGCACCTTCCTTTAACATCACTGGAAAATCAATTTCTTCCAGTAAATTAAATTTCCACCCCTCCCCATTTTTAGATCGATCCATGTTGGAGGCTTTAGGAGGCCCCGGCGAAAGATCCATCCTCTCCCAGAAGAGGAGGACAGGAAATGCTGATGGAGAGGGAGAAAAGAATGAGAGCCTGAGAGATGGAGAGTATCAGGCAGACAATGACATCTTTGAAGAGGTGCAAGTGAAGAGGGAAGATGATGAGAGCCCAGGAAGTCACGTCTCTAAGTCTGTGGATGAGTGGCATGAGGGCAAAGCTGAAAAGAGGGAGGAGGAAGAAGAAGAGGAATATGAAGAGAAGAGGGCAAATTCAGAGGAGAATTCAGAGGAGGAAAACATATCCAAGGATATTTCAAGTAAGTGCATATTTCTGTCTTTTGTTTGTTACATAACTGTGACTGTCAATGTAAAAGCACCAAAAGAAAAGGTACAAAACTAAAAAAGATGACAGGAAACATTAGTATTCAAATTTAGAGCTAGGTATTTTAAGGGTCCAGTCAAGTCAGATTTCTTTTCAATCAAGAAATAAAGGACATCCAAGCAAATTAAAAGATTGACTGAAGTTGAGCAAAGGCAGATAGCTGAATCTTAAAATAGGCATAGTGCAAAAAAAGAAAAAAAAAAAAGAAAAAACAACTGCCTGGTAGATGAAACTGCCTGCCACATCAGGACTGGGTGATTGATTGAAGTGCTTCCATCTACATGATGAATCCAGCCCCCACCCCCCCAACCCCCAACCCCCCAACCCCCACCCAGCCGACCGAGGCCAATATGGCTGGTGTACTGACAGCACACCAACAGAAATGATTAAATATCACCATGTCCTAGAATTTAAATGAGCTGCTGCGCATTGGTTATAGCTGGAATCTTTAAAATCGTCCTTGGATAAAAAATGCAGTCAAGATTTATTTTTTTTCTGTCTCTAAACCTTTCAACAGATTAACAGGGAAATTATTTTTTCTGAGATAAAATGGCAGATTACAATGAAACACGCATACCTATTCTATAAAAGGGGGCCTCAGCCGAGTCATCCGATTGCTCCCGCCATGCTTTCAATTCCCTTAAAGCACAGCTAGTAGTACTGGGGGCCAAGCTGCCAGCTGGCAAGAAATATTTCATTACAAGAAGTGGAATCTTGCTGATGGTGGACAATATTCTGCCGGTGGTCTGGCAGAAGTGTTTCAGTAAGAAAACAGACATTAAAAAGACCCTGATTTCTTAATATTCATATTCCCAGGTGCTGCATCTGATGAAAAGACAGATGCACCCAGAAAGAAATCAAAAGAGAAGAAGTTTGATGAAGAAGATAAGGAGGAGAAAGACAAGAGATCAGTACTTTTCTCAAACAAAGAAGTGGAGGAACAAGAGGGCGAAGGGGAGATAATGAGAGGGAACAGGGAGAGCCTAAAGCGATGGACCAAGAGGGGCAAGGGCTTGCAGTTGAAGAAAAATGCCGGCAGAAAGGAGGTGCAGCAGTACAACAGTCAGCAGGAAGTGCCACATCATTCGAAAGAGGTCACAGAAGATGAGGAGGAGAAGAAGAAAAGAGACACTCAGAAGAGTCCAGAGGAGAAGGAGCTGCAGATGATCGCCAGAAGGGCGCCAGAGGAGAGGAGGGGATTGGAGGAAGAGGGGAGCGCCAGTAGAAAGTCAGAGGTGAGCTTTCCACTCCTTTTATCTTGCAACAATAAAATGGGCCTTTGTCAAAGGAGACAGAAATGACAAACTGTAAAGGAATAGTTCGACATTTTGGAAAAATAGGCTTGATTGCATCTTGGTGAGGATTAGATGACAAGATTGATACCACTCTCATGTTTGTATGTAAAATATGAAGCTATAGACAGCAGCCAATTAGCTTAACTTAGCATAAAGACTGGGAACAGGGGGAAACAAGCCTAGTCCGGCTCTGTCAGAAGGTGACAATATCTGCCCACCAGCACCTCTAAAGTAAAGGTAAGAGAGCGGTATCAATGTTCTCATCTAACTCTTGATAAGAAAGCCAAATTAATGCATTTCCCAAGATGTTAAATTATTCCTTTAAAAAATGACTTCATGCATTATCTTATTCTCTACTGAACAAGGCTAAGTCTTTCTTGCTGTGGCGCTCAGCGGACGGGTTTGCTAGCTCAGGGTTAGCAAAAAATCGAAGCAGAATTTATCCTACAGCTCAGTTCTCGCAAAGATACAAAATGCAACATCTGCTGTCTTGCAGGATGTTCAAAGGTACATATTTACACCTTGATGGCCTTGCTGGCGGCAAACTGTTAAACATTCGTTATAACAGTGAGCCTAAAAGAGGCAACTCTAGTCATAATGTGCCCTTGCTAACAGCCAGGAAAAAAAAACAAAAACATATGGGAACTGATTATGTTCTGATATTTTTAGAGCTGTTGTGCATTAAGGGTTTGCACATATCGAGTATATGATTGTTTGTGCTCTAAGTATCTTTCTCCCACTCCCGTCCTCCCATTATCTCCACAGGAGCCAGAGATTGAAAGCTTGGCAGCCATCGAGTCAGAGCTTGAAGACGTTGCCCAGAAACTCCATGAGCTGCGGCAGGGCTGAGAGAGAGACTGGTACAAAGTTGACACCGCAACCTCCTCTGCCTCCTCGTCCTCCTCCGCTTTACCAGCTGCCTGGTGTCCAAAGATAAAGTGTGTGAATATGTGACAAGTTTGTATCTTTTGCTATTTTTCCTGAGGATGCCTACTTGTGCCACACTGCTGCAGCCTCCCTTGTGACATTGTCTGTCCCTCACATAGAATAGCAAAAAGTAGATGCACATAGCAACTAGATATGCATACTAAAACATACGATTGCACAAGTTAGGTGCATTAAAACATATTATTCAGCACATTCAGTAAAGCTCCCAAAGGAAAAAATCTTTCTGTCAGTGATCGGTGACAGCTTGTTTTCCTACATTTCTGTGACAATCATCTCTGTCTTTCTGCAAATGTGTCTTGTCTGCTTTTCAAATTATTTTAACTCTGCACATTGACTTATGTGAAAGGTTGAGGCAGATCCAGGTATACACACACCAACAACGTGAGGTTGTACAGTAACGGCATGTATACATGTACAAAGCTCTTTCTGAGATGCTTACTTACTTACTTATCAGGAAGACGAATACATGCTTACTTATCATTATTGATACAGTTGACTCTAATCAAGCCAAGGCAATAAGTGAATATTTTTAGCAGATAAATGGCTGGACTGTGATGTAAAACTGTATGAAATTTATGTAAGAAAATGAATAAATTGAATAGTTTATCTGGAAATCTCTGTTTGATAAATCCTTTAAATGTCTCTAAATTCAAATAAATATTTGCATTATAGAATTAATGCAATAAACTCTGCATACTAACAAATTTACAACTGTGTGTAGGTATCTTAATCGAGTGTTCACATGATCATTTTTATCACATGGCACCTAATTAAAAATTAGTGAAATGTTAAAGACAAGTGAATCACTAGAGTGACGATTCATTCAATACTGTATAATATAATGTAGTTATATGCACTATACTGTATTTTTACTCACACAGCCCATAGTGAACCTAGCCTCTCACTGTACAGAGAAATTAATTCACACTGTAGTCTCAGTCTGAACTTGTTTGTGTCTGTGGGCGATGAAGCTGAGAACATGAATCATCACTCTGACACACAAGCTGTTTATACAGTATATTAAATTCTAAGACAACAACAGTTAACCCTTGGTTTTAGCATCAACATTATTCTTTGGTTGTTACTATCGAGAAGGAATAGCCAGTGTAGATTTGAATCCTACAGTGCAGGGTTAAGTGTTGTATTTTGCTGTATTTGGAAGGCAATATGTTGAGAGCTCTTGAGAAAAAGTTTTAAAAAATAAATGGATTGAAAGGAGACAAGAATAGAATTCGGGCAGAGGAGAAACCGAACATGTAAAAACGTATACTTTCTCTGGCAGCTGAAATAAATATAGCTGCTGTAGAAAAATCCCAGAACTGAAACGTTTGATGATCAGGCAACAGTACATGCAAATGCAAAGAGTCTTAAAAAGCCCAAATACCAGAAGAAAAATGTAACTTAACAAATTCTTACCTGCATGATATCGTAAGCTAAACACTGTTAAAAATCACAACTATTTGAATTTGGTTTTGTGTGACACGTTCATTATAAAAAGTAAATTTAACAAGCCATGAAAATGGCTGACTTACAATTTAAGGTAGTCAACACACAACAGTAGTTACAATACTTGTTAGACGTGTTATATTTAGAACTTTCTGCAGCAAACCATTATTCTGACCAACAATTACAACTATTGATCAGACAGATTCATTTAAGGCTGTGAAAATCTCCTCCTTTACTATTATTTATTTATCGTTCCTGGCTTCCAGGTAGGTGAGGGGGTGGACTTAAAGAGGACCATACTCTAACAACCTGGAGATGTTATTCGTGACAACAAAATGAAAAGGGCACCAGATGGCGACATTAGACTGCCTCAGTCCTCTTTTCTCCTCTGTCAGAGAGGGAGGTTTAAAAGCGCACAATAGTCAAACTGGGCCTTTTTTCCTCTGGAGTCAGGGTTTTTTTTTTTTTTTTCCATCTTGTCTTATGTAAAGACAAAAAATGGGCAAGAATGCTTTACAACAATGCCTATACTATTTAATTTAAAACTCTAAGTTCAGCTAACAAATCAATAGGAGGCTGTAGTCATTCGGTAAACAGCCACCAGCTCTGTGCATTATTCTAGCTGTTTGCTTTACAAGAACTCACACATTTTTTTGAACTTTACTGAAGAATTTGGGTATTATATATGAGAGTGGAAAGAAGATTAACCAACCCAAAAACAATCAGAGAATATTACTGGGTTGCAGTTTATCTTAATTAGCAAACCCATTCATGATTAACCAATTTCCCCCATTTTATTCACTTCAGCTGCAGACTTGACATAGTGGCCAAGTGGCTCTGTGGGAGTGATATCACTTGCACTGTCTGAAAAGTTAAACAAATTATGCTCGAGTCATGTACGTAACTAACATGTGAGTCCTGTTTCTAAAGAAGCATTAAAAATGCTTTGAAATGTCAGCCAATAGATGTAACATGTATGGAACACTTTTGAATGTAAGTGAATCTTAATCAATTAATAAATGTATCAAAAGTAAAGAGAGAACAACTGGAGAACACGTTTGTATAAAAAATATAACATTTTATTTCCAGCTACAAAGTAAAACATGTAACATTTTTGTCACACTTCTCAATAAAATAGTAAAAAATACTGTTGACAAAAAATACACTATCGATACATTTTGAAGCACAGAACAAATTTGGCTTTTAAATTAACTTAAACTGTACAAATATATACATAATTTACACATCAACAATAAAAAAAAGGAATGAAATTACAATTCTTCCAGTCTTTTTTTTGTACAAAATATTGTTTCTATAGACACTTGTTCTTCTGACCTGAATCAGTAAAAGTCAACATGTCTTTTTTTTTTTTTTTTTTTTTTTCCTCAGTGCCGTGGCAAAGCCCACTGTGTTACATATCTAACCCTAAACCCAGCATGCTGCTCGCTTTCTCATCCACATGCTGGGCGGAAACTCTGACCTTTCCTCTACTCTGTGAGCAGAGTGAACAGCGTAGATACAGACAAGGCTGACATTCAGGCCTGCGCTAACAAACACACACACACACACACACACACACACACACACACACACACACACACACACACACACACACACACACACACACACGCACACACACACACACAAGGACACATTCAGACCTGTTTGGACAGGGGAACACTGGCCTGCTGTGGTCTGCGTGCTCCCTCTACAGCTGCTTAGAGTTTGCAGGTCTGGTCTGGGCTTGGGGGGTGGGGGGAGTCATTAGATACCTCATTTTTAGAGGAGGTCAAGGTTTAGATAATGTATGAAAATGCAAACCGCAAAATGGACGGGTTTGTAAAACAGATTTCAAGGGGAATTGGGCAGAAACCTGACAGCAGGTTTGTCAAAAATAGAAGTTATAGTGCAGGAATCTCTCGGAGCTGCTATGCAACCCTCTGTCTCAGTCTATGTGGCTGATGTGCTCCAGCCATACAAAACACACAGACACTTAGACAAGTGTCTGGACTACTTTTACAATGAGAAAATGACAAAATAAAACATGAAAAAACATATATACTGAGCTGCAAAATGAGATGGAGTTCTGTTTTTTTTTTTTTCAAGTCATAAGATCTGATCGTCCATCAGTGGCTCACGCCATGTCTCCCATCATCTTCTTGTAATACATGGACTCAAAGATGTCGTTCTCCCCGGGGCAGTTGTGGTGGCAGGCACAGGACTTGATAAACATCATGTGTTTCTTCATGACCTGTCCGTCGGGGCATTTGAACTCCATGGGCAGGGTGGTGGTCCTGTGGGGGGTGCAGCAGCGGCCATCCAGGCACACGCCACAGAACTTTGGCCTGTAGGACTTGGTGGTGGTGCAGCCAGAGATCTCAAATTTCATTGGCTTGGAGAGTCTGGGAGTACGGATGCATTTTTTTCCTTTCTGCAGGAAGAAAGTGAAGGGAAAAACAACTTCAGCAGGCATTCTTAAGCAGTTTAAGTGCTTATATTTTATCTGTGTGGATTATGAGAGCAGTGCAGTTTAACAAAAACTCACCCTAATGCTCTGCTCCAGCTGTGACTCGCAGGGTCGCACCATGCACAACCGGGTCTGTTTCTCAAGGCGGCATTCACGGTTATCATTGGTGACCCTGGTGGAGATCCCAAGGCCACAGGTCTTAGAGCAGGCGCTCCATTCTGTAGTCTGAACCAGGCAGTTCTCCCTCATCATGGAGGGATCTGGGCCATAGGTCTCCTCCTCTCTGTAGGCTATAAGCACAAGGGAAAACACTGGATTAGAAAGACCATCCCGATTACGACTCATTTGTGTATAAATACCGACAAAAATAATACTTTATGGTGAAGAAAAGGAGACTAACTTACCAGGCAAAACAGAGCCCATGAAACTGTCTCTGTAGGGAGAATCACACTCCCACTCCTCGCAGCACTTCCCTGGCACCTTGACCCGCCTGGGCATGGGGCAGTCGGGACTGGGCAGCCGGATGTCCATGGAGCAAAGAGGGACACACCCCACAGCTCCGTCCAGGCAGGTACACTGGTACTTGCAGCTGCTCTGGAAAGTCTCTCCGCTCTTGTACACCATTCCTCCGAACACACAGGTCGCTCCCTCTCGAGCTGCGGGGGGGGGCGACAGGGTAAAGATTATGGTTCAGTTCATACACTAAGGACATACAAGGTGGCCTCCTGGTGGGAAGTACTGTAGGATGCCATGGAAAAAGTAAGTACTTTTTTTTTTCAGTGGCTCACCTGTGCAGACTCCTATGCGTCTGTTGATGGGGGCTCCGAAGTCACAGTAGAGGCCTTTGTGTGGGTCACAGACGTCTTTCTCAGTGCAGAGCTCCCCCATCTGTTTGGCACACACCCTGCAGCAGCCGCAGCCATCCAGCACCAGGCTCACTCCTGGGGCGCACTGAGGGGGAGTAGAGGGGCACGAACACTGGCCACTGCACTCCTGACCTGCAGCCTGAGGTAAATATCATCAGGTTAGTATCACATCCACATGTTGCATTATAGCTGCAGTTATACATCTAGCCCACTGACAACACAGTGGCTTTTGAGATTAGAGCTTGTGTGTTGACAAGAAGTTTAAAGACACAAGTCATTGCCCACATAATAAAAATCTGATTAAATCTAAGCCTGCAGTAACACAAAAACAGAAGTAGCGTGTTACTTTCAAATTTTGTTATTTTTTTTTACTTACCATGTATGAGAGCATGATGCACAGCAAAGGCAGCAAAATAATTTTCTTCATTCCAGCAGACATCTTTTCTTCCTTGTAGAAATAGATTCTAGTTTTTCCTTAAGTCTTGTTGAGAAAGTCTTCCTTTAGTCTTAGAGTTTGAGCTTGAGAAACTTTTTCTGATCAAGTTGATCTCTTGTCTCATTCGTCTCGTAGCGTTTCTCTGCTGCTCCGGTCACAGTCTTTCTATCTTGGTGAAAGCTAGAGTTTAGCTTCGGTAGAGGAGCTGATCTGAGTTCTGACTGGAGCGGCAAGCCCCCTTTATACTCGCTGGCCCTCGCAGCACGTCACTGGGGGCTGAATGGAGAGTCAGCCCTGGACAAACATGGACATACTTGGCATTCTTTCCTCGCTTCCTGACCCCCACTCCAGACATCCCACATTCCTGCTGTCTGAAGGCAAGGCTCTGCTGGTCGGCCAAACAACACTGTCTCTCTCATAGCAGCTTTCATCTGGAATGGGAGGTTAAGTCTGGTTAGAGAGCTGGGACCCCACACTGGGAATTCCTGAAGACTGACTTCACAAACAGACAGCCGGTACCTATAAATATTAATCTTAAAAAAAGAAGAACATTAAAAAAAACTAACACAGTTCAAAAATGAAAGCACAAAGAGCTTTACATGAAAGAAGAACAGTTGAAAACAACAGGAAAGAATCTCATAAAAATGCATAAATATGCAATGGTTTAATAAACTGATTGATGTGTTATGGGTGGTTAAGACTTTAAGCCCACAACAGCATTCCTCAGCATTGGCTTCAAAGGCACACAGACAGCCTGTACTTTAGTAAATTAACCACAAGCGGTTGGGTAAAGGAAATTCATTCATGTCATTAACTCGAGCTGGTTATCTATCAAGGTGCTTGTTCCAGCTAAGAGATTTGGCAACTGCTGCAGTCTAACTTTGTCTTCTGTACTTGTGTGGTTACGTCTGGGACGCTGCAGTGGCATTTTTGTCCACTGACATCAGTGGCTGAACTGCAGCTTCGAGTATTACTCTTTTAAACACATATGAGCGCATGAGCATGAATGAATGAATGAAGCATTTTGATCACAAATACTTCTTACTGTCCTTTTGTATGATACACATAACATACAGATTATTTTGTCACGACCTTATTCCTGTGCCTTTGAATTTGTACAGCAGATAAAGAATCATTTAAATATAACAGTGGTGAAAGTAATATTCCAATCCTTTACTGAAGTAAAATAGCAATGTCACAATCCAAAAATACTCCATTATAAGTAAAAGTCCTGTATTTAAAACCCTACTTTAGTAAAAGTACAGCAGTATTATCAGCTAAATGTCTGTCAGGAGTGAAAGTGCTCATCCCTGTGAGTGATACATCATGTACTACATAATTAGATCATTAATACTGTTACACCAAAGCATAAGTAGTATTACACTGTTCCACCTATTTGAGGTGGAGCTAGTTATAACTACTTTATATACAGTTACTATAGGTAGCTCACTCCAGTGGTTCCCAAACTAGGGGTCAAGTCCCTTTTATAGGGTCACAAGATAAACCTGTGTGGTTGTAAGACGATTACAATGGAGTAGAAAAGAAAGAATAAAAAAAACAAGGTTCTACGCCAAATTTAAATTCATTTTTGGGAATCTTTGCCTTATTGTGGAATATAAGATCATTTGACTTCTTCGGGCCTCCAACAGTTATTTAAATGAAAGCATATGAGTAGTTTAGAGGGGAAAAGTTTCTTTTGACAAGGCATACACATGAAATGTGACAAAGTGGCCACACACTGCTTTTTTGTGAAGGATCACACACCAAAAAGATTGGGAACCACTGGTTTAATCTTTAGGCTTTCCGCATTTTTTTAATGTTAAATCTTCATTTGAAAAGCAATAAGTAACTATAGCTGTCAAATAAATGTGAAGGAAAAAAATACAAAAATATTTCCCTAAGAAGTTTTGTGTAAAGTGTAAAGTACCATAAAATAGACAGATTCAAAGTACAAGTCTGTCAACATTGTAATTAAGCACTGAATGTACCTACTTCCACCACTGCAAACTGGAACCGACCAACCTAACTTTCATTGCAATAATGCAAACTATCAGACTGTAAATAGTTTAAGCATCAAATAATTTAGATCTTCTTTTTGATGCAAATAGATGATCAAAGTCAACAGATTTGACAAATGATTGATAGAATATGTGCTATGTATACCTCTGTCATTTATTTCTGCTAATGAATACTACAAGATGTTCCTGATGGCCAGTTTCCTGAGTTACCTGAGCTGAATGTGCAGCCCTGCCGAGGTATGGAGGACAGGTATTTAGGGGGATTAACACTAGTGTTTTCAGTTAATGGCATGTTTGTTGATCTGAGCATTAGTCTGCTTTTCTTATTTTATGCAAAGGGGACATTTTTTTTAGAGGATTCTGCCTTTGTTTTTCTGCTGAAAACAAAGGCTGGGGATTTTTTTCACATCTGACTTGACGTTTTGACTCCATTGGGTCTTAGTAGGGACAAATGATTATAAAAAGTCCCGAGTCGACTTTAGTGAAAGTGCAGCCTAGACCACGCAGGCATGTGGGGCAGATATTACAGGAACAAAGGCTACATGTTCTCTGGCTTCTCACCTGCCTAATGAGGTTTAGTCTATGACCAACTTGAAAGGCCAGGTGTGCCCTGTCCCTGGCCAGGCTTATTTTACTACATCAAACCCAGAATAGAGGATTGCAGGAAAGAGGCTAGACGGAGGTTTGTGTATTTTTTGAAAAAGTGGCGATCGCACACCAGGCCAGACTCATATGAAAGGCCGGCCTGCTCCTTCTCCAGCCAGCGAATCGGAAATGAAAAACTCCCAGAGCAACCTGGAGCTGAAGGAATGTGAGAGAGAAGCCAATAGACTGGGCTGTTACTACAGAGGAAGCTTCCCCATATAAGGACATCTGCTCTTTTCCTAATATGGATATGTTCTCTCTCTCTCTGCTAGCTCAGTACAGTAGAGGCGCCTACGTATTAGCCCCAGGAAAAAACACAGCCGTGAGTGGAACTGTGGTTTTTGTGGAGTATTCTGTCTCTCAAAACAGTCCAGAGAAAGTGTGTGACTGTGTGTGACTGTGTGTGTGTGTGTGTGTGTGTGTGTGTGTACGACTTGTCAGTCAATACAGCCTCAGGGCCCAAACTTCACCTCTGTAATGTCTAAAGGAAACAGACTGATGGAACGTACTCCAGCCACGCTGCAAAACAACATTTTAAACTTAGCTGACATTGTTATCGTACGTGCAGAGAAATCTAGTGTGTCATGCTGTTTATTAAGTCAACTTATCTGACATCACAGGCAAGTTTTTGAATGGTTTTAAGGAATGTCACTTGAAGATAGTGAAAGTGGAGTGAATGTTTCGATTTTTCTCGCCTTTTAATGCCTTTTAAAGACTACAAAATATAAAAACTTTATCAGATAGCATTAGTCTGACCAAGGAATAGATCATTGAGGATATATCATGTATATTATTAGGAAAAAAAATGTAAATTATCTGTTCATGATCATTTCAAAGTCAACAGAAAGCTAAATGAGCTTGATTGCTCCTTATATTGTATATTTGTAATATTGTAACTGTAACTTAGGAAACCTCTATTGTTTTGGATGTTGTTAGGCTGCTGGTTGTTTTGTTGTCAGACTGTATGTTCACTGAGCTCAGCCTGTCAGTCTCAGGGTTTCGAATGCAGAAATATCAGCAGGCTGCACACTCACTCTTCTGCAGATCAAAACATGAGGAGAGGCTGACTGCGGTGGCCAAAGGAAACATATGGCTCTGTGTGTGGTAGACCCAGATATGTCAAGACTAAGTATAGACCAAGATATTTGTCTAAGACAGTAGCTGTGAGATAAAATTAGTAATTAGAACTGTGGTGGCGATACAATGTCAGGGCAGTTTTGTCAGCTCTGTTTTTGTTGGCATCAGTGTTGTAAAACATAATCTTCCACACTTTCGCACACTGGAAAATGCATTGTTGTTTGGTGAACTGAGTCTGAGTAGACGTGTGATGATCAGATTAAATTATACTGTTACAGACAAAATGGAATAAACCATCAGTTTGTCACCTTGTTAGATCATTTTATATAATGATGTTTTAACTGTAAAAAGCCAAAACCTGTGCAGCTTTAAAATTCTTGTAAAACAAAGTCTGACTGTCTGATTTGTTTTTATGTAGCTGGGCATAAAAACTCCAACCAATAAAGCACCAATAAAACCATCACAAAATAAGGCGCCTCCACCTCTACAAAATATAACAGACTTAATTTCCTTTAAAACTCCGATAGCTGATTTTTTTGCCACTTGGGGGGATGGGTAAGGAGCTATAAACCGAACAATAACATATTAACACCTTATAAAGTGGATATTGTGAACTTGTTAGCGAACAGTTGCCTATTTACAAACTCAGCAGATAAGGAGCAACATTAGTTTTTATCTGGAGTTGTGTTTCTGGTGACCTGATAAATGTAAGTACCATATTCACTTTGGCCTTTGCTCTTTTTTGCTCTCCACCAACTCCTGAGGAAAAAATCTGGCCCTTTCACAGCTAAATGCTCCAATAAGTTCATCAGTTACTTTCTAACTTTGGCCGTGTACTGTTTGGTGTTTGGAAGATAGTATACAGGCGGGGTTTTAGCACTTTTTTTGCCGAAAACAGTTGCTTTCTGTTCCCGTGGCTGAAAACGACGCTGACAAGAGTGGTGAGAGTGAACCAGAACAGTAAGGTTGCGGCCCGAAAACCAAAACAATAAGCTGAAATACAATATAAAAAGGAAACTGTTGGGTGATAATTCTTTGTGGATTTGTCACCACAAGCGACCCCTTTCTTGCACAAGTAGCCATGTGATCCATCTTTAACATAAAAATATGGAGTATTGCTGCTTTAAAGATATCCTACATGGTCACACTTTTTTAATAATCCCACCATGTACCATTAAACATTGCAACATTGTGTTTCTAGAGGAAGGACATCACATAAAAGTCACTCCTTAATGTCTAAAATGCATGCCAAACTGCTATGCAGTACCACCATTGGCCTTGCAAACTTTTTTCAACAATATGTGAATGTAGGAAAATTAGGTAATGGATGTTGACGGGGCCAAGACTTGACATATGGCATTCAGTAACAGAACACTGGAAACAGTCTCTCTAATACAGCTGACACCAGTATATTCAACAGTGGTAGTGTCATGTTTGTTTCATTGTTCGTTTATTATTTTTCCGAATGAAAGTTAACATCAGCACCCTTACCAAAGAGAATAAGCTGATGAAGTGACGCTCCTAATTTAGTTCTGAGTTTATACTGATTTGAGGTCATGTGACTGGTGTAGTAATTCCAGGTCAAGGCCTGCCTTGTATCCTAGTCTGGATTTAGGCATGTTGCTTACTGCCACTTATAGCCTCATTACTTCACTGCTCATTTCATAGTTACTGTGTGACATCACAAGGCTACACTACTGTGTAAGATGGGAACTTTCCAACTTTAGGATCTGTGGAGATGAAACACTCTGTCCAGGCAACATTTTTATCTGTGCACATCAGGCTCTGGTGACGACACTGTCCTCGTTTAGTCTCTCCTTCAGGCATGGAAAGTGGAAATTATTCCCAGTTTTCTTGAACACCTAATGTGTGTGCAGTTCCATCACACCATGGTTGATGATGTCATACCCGAGTCTGATGTCACAGAGGAGCCCTCTGTGTCCTCTGGGACATCTTCTGGCTGTTTCCATGGTTCCCGCACACTGCTCGTATTCAGTACGGCTGCAGTCATACCTTCCCAGCACTTTAAAAGCTAAACAGGAAGATAAACATCAAAAACTAAAAAAGGCCGGTCAGTCACACCAAACGCTCTGCACTAAAGTTGCATTTTTGTTCCACACCAGGCCAGATACAGACTTTAATTTCACAGTGAACATTTTTAGTACACAAAGCATTTCTAAAATCATCTGTCTTTAATTTGTTTTGTGTACTTTCCATTTTATGCCAATTTGAGAAAAGTGTGTGAGGTTTGGTGGATGAATTTGTCCAAGCCATGCTGAAGTACTTAGTGGACTTCATTTGTACACTCAGTTGCCAGTTTATTAAGTACACCTAGTTGAAACTAATGCAACCCTGCAATAAAACCTGTCTTCATGAAGGTTATAATGTTCCGTTTTTGTTGATTCATCTTCATGATTTCCATATGTGAAGCTGTGGTTGTGTTATCTGCACTCAGCTGTCCATTAAACTAAATTCCATTAGTGGTAGCTGGCAGGCTATTTGAAGAATGTTCCATGGCTCAAGTCTTCAAACCAGCCATCTATATACCACTGTGTAAACTGAACATGAAACCGAGATCTCAAAATGATTTTCCTGCCTGCATTTTTCTGCTTCTTTGAACTCTGCCTGCAGAGAGACGTGAGAGTTGAAACGTTGAAATCAACTTGGTTGCGAACAGGAGAGAAAATATTGTTATTCTGTAATTTACAGACATTTTAGGCATTTTAGTTGTCTTTCAACAACTCAGTTGAAAAATAAGCTCACATTTTTGTAGCGACAGTGCACACTGCCACTTATAAGGCATGTAGAACAAGGGGACAACCCTGCCAAGATAGCAGAAGGAGTGCATAACATTCCCCTGTCACTTGCAATATGTGTGATTCATCAGCAAAGCACACAGGATAACAAAAATGTGCTAGAGGAGTAAATTGCTGCCTTCTTTTACAATTTGAAGCCTGTCTGCAAAAATACTCATTGGGAAATTTAAACTGGATTGGATGGTGATCTGTTGACATTTAACAATGGAGAAGGGACAAGTCCATTACTGACAGATGAAAGTGTTGGAAACTGATGGAAGCTTTTTGAAGCTTGTCTATGAAGAGACAAGCAGTGGAAACTAATAATGGATCTGGAGCCTGGAATGATTTGTTGAGATTTAACAATGGGGTTGGCATCCAGATGAACTGTCAAGATGGAAACCGTGTCTATTTTAAGCCCAGAGTGGTGGAAACTGTTCAGAATGGAAACATGCATGAGACCCAATCTTTTTCAGGCACAGCCTGTGCAAAATAGTTGGGTTTAGGATTACTTGGTGTAATGGGCCAAGGTATAATATATTGATTAATGCCGAAGGGGCGTAGTTGGAAGGCGGATTGCATTTTTTGGTCAAATTTTCTCATAAATCATTTATTTTGGGCCATCTCAGGGAATGCATTTGCCAGTCTGTGTTAACAAGGGAAAGGATATTGCTTTCATCTGCCTTGGACAAAGCATTTTTTACTGGCTGAAGCTCACAGGTGGAATCTAGCAATAGAGTGCCTGGGAACACTTGTACAGATATAACAAGGGGGGTTGATGAGTGGTTGAATTGTCAAAGGCAAAGAGAGTGGAAACTGCCTATTTAAAACCTGTGTCCTGAAAGTGTTTAGACTAGAGACAGTGATGAGAATTTGGGCTGTAACTCTTTCAACAAACAGCAGAAAATCCTCTCAGCTGTAGATTTACTGCCACACACATGGACATGGAAGTCAGGTGGTTTTTACTTAAACACAGCTCCGTGTGGGTCCAGGATGGCCCCTGTTCTATTTCGGTGACCTTTCAGCCAGAGGATGAGGGGGTTTCTAATTTTAGACATCATGTTCGACACACTGCTTGGTTCTCGCTGAGCACTTCCTCTTCTGGACCTAATATTGAACCATAATGGTTAGATGAAACCAGACAAAGTCTTTTGCCACGACCTTACTTCAATCCTGCCTGTTCAGCCAGTTCTTGATCACCATGAAGCCATCGGTAGTAAAATCAGCCACCTTTTTCGAATTTAAAAATTCCTGATGCTAAATCACACTTTGAACCCTAAGGGTCATGGAGGGTCTATGACCCTAAAGATGGCCTGCCCTTTACAGGTGATGGTTTCTAAATATAGCATGGGTCCTGCCACACACAGTGCTACAACTACAATAGAAGCATTTAACTGGAGCATATTCAGAGTGACTAAGATTGGCAGTTTGTTCAAGGTCTACTCCTTTAAAGGAATAGTTCAATATTTTTACACCTATTCACTCTTTTCAGGGAGTTAGATGAGACTCTCATTTGCATTCAGTATGGAGCTAGAGCCAGTTGTTGATTAGCTTAGCTTAGCATAAAGACAACCAGCCCGGCTCTGTCCAAAGTTAAAAAATATGCCCATCAGCATCTCTAAAACTTACTAATTAACATTTCATGTCTTGTTTGTTTAACCCATACATAAACAGAAATGTAAAAAAGACAAGTTGTGGTATGCTGTAATGGTTTCTTGGTGAACAATGCAGTCATGCAGTCAACATCCCGGAGTATTGTTAATAGAGAGGTTTTTCATGGAGGGTTTTGCCTGTAAACTGTTCCAAAAAGCACTTGATTCACTCTAAAACATTGTGTTCTGTTTGTGTACTGGTTAATATAACAAAATACAACCTGTTAATTAGTGAGCGCTAGAGCCAGGCTAGCTAGGTCCCCCTGCATCCATTATTCATGCTAGTATGGACTAACTGCCTCCATGGTTTCTAGACACACTCCACACGTAACGGACAGAAATGAGAGTGGTATCAATCTTCTCATCATACTCTAACTCTGAAGTACCTCAACACAATAAGTAAACTACACTAAAACTGGTATAATCTTGCAGAAGAAACCAAAATTAGTGGCCCGCAACTGAGATTTGGACAAAGTTATGTGTGCACATTGCAGTGACTAAACTCAAATGCAGTGCTTGTTTTTGGTTGGATTTCTTTGTTTTACCTGTATAAAACTAGAAAATACAATTTTTGTACAAGGCTGTTCAGCTAAATTCAGCCATCTAGCCCACACTCAACATACATGCTTGAGAGCCATTATTTTCTGCCATAAACTGCAGTTTTGCCTTTTTAAGCATGCCAGATTTGAATGCTTTCAGAGATTCCTGCCAACCTTAAAATGTGATCACAATGCCTCTAATCTGCTGTTTTTTTTTTTTTTAAAGGTTCCTCTCTTATGACATGGTTTGCATTTTAGATTTCCATTTTGTCCATTGATGTCGACCTTGCCATTTCTGAAGCAGACATGGGTTTTAGCTATTTGTCTCTAAGCACAAGAATCAGTCACTGGTCGAACATAGTTATTTTATTTCATTTCAATGTGGCTTTTATCATCCAGTTACTACATGACAAATAAACTGAGCAGTTATTTTTCAGTTTTGTCAGATTTATTCACCTTGTGATCCAGTGAGCTAGACCACATCCTCACTTTTTTCAATGTTTGAATAAAAAAAAAAACATGAACAGTTTGAATTGAAAGTCTTGTGTGTAAATACATATTCTGAAGCTTTCTGAGGCCACCGCTTTCCTGCAGGAATGTCAGCTTCCCTCTATTCGCTTGGCACACGACTGCATACCTCAGCTAATTAGCTTCCTGTAAAAGCCTTGAATAAAAACATCGGCTTTAATCACACGCTGCTGCTTTGTCTCATTTGCTGCCAAGGTAAATGTTACCTCAAGCGCAGAAAAAAATTGACATTTTGCTTTGTGGGTTTCGGCTTCCCTGACAGGTGTTTCAAGCCGTGATGTGCACCAATCCAGGTCAAGACTTCACCTTACCATTCCTCAACATCAATTAAACTCAGACTGTTATTCAATCATTCGTTTGCTTTTTTCTCTCTCATACTTTGGTTGCCTGAGATGTCAAACTGGTCTTGAAAGTGTGTGTTTACTGTCTGTTTTACTGGATGGTTTGGCTGTCAGCAGCAGAACTGTGCTCTCATGCAGTTTCATATGAAGCGTATAAAGCGGCTGCTTTTATAGTTTGTTTGTTTACTGTCAGAAACAGCGTGTACCTGCTACAGAACTTTGCTGCTTTCCAGTAACACAAATCTCCATTTACGGCACCCCAATCAAACCTACTGCTAGTTTATGAGCTGTGCCAGTTTTTACCTGCTCGTTTACCTCATATATGAACAAACATACACTCTTGCACAGAACTTTATTGATTTAGATGGAAAAAGACAGAAACTGTTAAGTGATCAGGAGATTTTTAATGTGTCATCTTAGCATTTTTGAGATCTATCGTAGCCATCATGGATACTGATACATTTTAAGTTCAAAGATAATTCGTATTGACCCTGGAAACTCAAGGTCCTTTTAGTGCCCGATCTTTTGATCATATCACATGATCTTCAGAGGAGATGGAGTTTGCTCAGTTGTCCTGAAATTTTAAGTGTTCAAATTTCAATTTCTTTTCTGAGCACTTAAAGACATGTGCATGTATTCTAATGGAGATCAGCAATAGCTCCAGGGACCTTGAAGTGAGACGTTATGTCAACTGCTATTTCCTAGGTTAAGAATGAGCTCTGAACCTTAACTTTTAAGCCAATGTGGACAAGGAAACCAATGGATACTTGAACATCTACAATTCCATCACAACTGAGCAAACCATGTCTGCTGATGAAGACCAGTAATGTAATGTAATATTATTTAAAATTCCTAAATGGCTTTTAAATGGACCTCAAAGGGGTACTCCAGTGATTTACTATTGCATATCCAAAAACTCAGGGGACTCATATGAAACAGATTCTTAAAAATGCTCAAACTGATGCAGCAGAGGCTGAGATATCCTGACTTTTAGGTGTGGGTTAAGTTCCAAAAATGTTGGATCCTACGTTTCCCACTAATCAACTTGGTATCGCATTTTTTTCAGACCCTTCCTGCCTGGTCAGCAACCATGTCTTTCCGACTTCACAGCCCCAGTTTGTAACGTAGGCTTTCTGTTATAAGTTTGTACTCTCCAAACCCAAGCTGAGAGAACCCTGATGACATCATCAGGCTTATTTTCTAAGACTTGACAAAATCCTCCAGAGCCACAGAAGACATTATACAACACAGGCTAGGTAGTGCTGAGTATTGAGTTTTCTCCGGCTGAGTAGTACTCTCCATAACAATTCAACTGACCTTCATGTGTAAAACCAGAGGAGTGCCCCTTTAAGGTGAGATTGTATTGTTTATAAGGTGTTGAGGGTTTGATGGATAAAATGAGAAGCTGTCAGAACGCTTTAAATTGCCTACAGATGCTTTATAATTAATAGTATTTATGTGTGATCATTGAAAGGATGGGTTAATAAGTGCATCTGTACACTGTGTACTGTTCTTATGTAATCAAAAATAGTAGTAGCACTTCATGACTAAAGCAACTGTATGACTACTGTTGACTAACAGTAACTGTATGACTAAGTTCTAATTTAAAAGTATTATGTGCGCAGTTTATACATAAAATCAGCCCCAAGCTTAGGCTTCCCAAACTGGCACTAACATCAATGCAGAGAAATAACTGAAAAACAAATAAAACGCCATGATCAACTGAAAGAACAATTTTCAAGCCACAAGTACTCTTATTAGGGAAGTGTGCGATGAGTGCCTCTCATCACAGCATGAGTTTTGGCATTACCAGTGAAACCTGGTCGGACCCTCTGGCATTGACGATGAAAATCAGCGTCTGTCTGGTGTCTGGAGTGAAAGAACATTCAAGGTCAACAATAGATCTGTCCTTTGATGAAGTTGTTAGCGCTGAACACTGCAAAAGGGAATGCAGTTTTCAGATGACTAATGGCAATGAACAAAAGTTGAAAGATTAGCATGAGGAGGACTGTTCCTTCCTAAACAGCTGTGAAAATATTGCTCTTTGAGGGCTTTCCCTTTTGCGAGGCTGTCAATGTAAACACAAATGTGTTCTTAATGAAATAAAGGATTAAAAAAATAATAGTTTGCTGCTCCATAAGATGTTGGATGGAATAATGAACTGTGCTTTTGTGGCTGCTGGTTTGGTGAACAAATACCCATTTGGGGAGCAAACTGTTCTCAATAAACTCTTGATAGAATTGTGCTGTGCCTTATAGAAATGGCATGGCCAGGTTTCCCATCTGCTCTAATTGTTTCCAGATATGCAGTTTTTGCACAGTGGCTAACAGGACCCCTCCCAGTCTGTCTGTGTCTGGAACGAAAGGCCTCTCCTCATCTGTCTGCGAGCTGCAAGGTCAGACTGCAGCCTACACCCTCGCCCCATGTCTAACTGCCTGTTTGTCTGTCAGTCTAGTGGCAATCAGACCCCTTTCTGGTTGTATATGTGAATGTTAGCTAGAAGGTCACAGCTGGTCTTTTGTTACTCACTGTTTTCACTCTCCTTTGCGAAAAGTAGCTCCCATAGTATCATGTTTTCTGTAGATCCCGAGTAGAATGGCTGCTGCTTTTGTGAAGGTAATGATGACCAAGAAAAACAATGCAATGCATTTTTCATAAACTCAGTAATTCATTAAATGAGGGGCAGGACAATGAATTTTTGTTGTCGGAGATACAAGTTAAAAAATGGGTCAGAATAAGATCAGGTGTTGCGTTAATACACGAACTAAGAGGACAGTGTTATATCTCAACGACTGATAAATAAGAAAAAATCCAATTGTGTCCGATGCTGATGGTGTTCTTTACCTTGTAGCATATCTGCCTACAACTGACTGACAGTGGAAAATATTATGCCCTCATCATCCTCTTCACAACAACATGGAATATTCCCTAGCTGGAACAGTGTAAGTTAGATTCCTCAGCAAAGTGAGGAGGAAGTGATGACGCAGGAAGGAGTCATCGCTCAGCTAGCTGTCAAACCAACAGCAGATGACCCAAGTTTCACATGTTTCTCCTACTTCAGCACAGACAGCAAGAAATATGTTTTCCATTCTCAGCAGGAGTGAATCAAGAGTAAAAATGCAAAAGGTTTAAGATGGTACTGTAGTTGTAAATAAGTGGTGGTTAAACCATGACGTCCATTTGGGAAATATTACAATGCAAACAACAGCCAATCTAAGCAGGTTTAGGAGTTTGTGCCACAAAATATTTCTACAATTTTCCTAAATTTTTTTCCTAAAAATCATAGTATTACATAACTAATATGTTCTGTTCTCATTACAGTACTTTATGTAATCTGCAAGGCAGCTTAGCTCTTTCCCTGAATCACTGCACTGGATGAAGATGACCATTCAGCTTCTTTAATGGTAAACTAGGGATAGGATAAAACAGAGACAAAGGATGAAATTAACATTTTTCATTGTTTTCAGCCATACAGTAAATGTATTCACTGTATCTACTGCATTCGTTCCTGAAACATAGCAAACCGTTAACCTGTCATATGATAATGTTAGAGTATAAACAACAACTGATTACCATACATAGAATCATTGTAATGCTCCAGTAAGCTAACTGGAAATATTACAGTAAGCCAGGACAGACATATGAACATATTTATCAAATAAGTAATAAAAAGAGTAAGTAAAAGAAATATTCCCTGTATTGAGATAGGAGAACATGTTACATCAACTTATTAGCTACATATTGACAATGCCCATATAAAGCATAAAAGCAGATGAACTTTGAATTAACTACAATGTCCCGCAAGACATTCTCACTGCATCGTTTGTGTGGAAGCACTCTGTTACCTAATCAAAGAGTGACACAAGGGTACGGTGCTGCAGTTCTGCAATGCATCACAGGGAGAGAAAAATAGAAGCAAATAACTATGTCGAAAAATGCCCTATCGTGCAATGTTAAGGAAAGTGATAAAAAATTCATGGATCCACCCCTTTAACCAGATCAGCACCAATGGGTTCTTCCCTGGCCCATGCCGAATCCCTCCATCAAGTTTGGTGCAAATCGGTTCAGTACTTTTTGCATACTCCCACTGACAAATAAAACAAACCAACAAATCAACAAACAGATATGAATGAAAACATTACCTACTTGGTGGAGGTAATTATCCAGTTGGTAACAGCACAGAATAGTTTAACATTTTGGGAAATACATTCATTTGTGTTGTTGTCATGAGTTAGATGAGAAGATTGATACCACCTTCATAGCTGTACAGTATATATGAAGCTAGAGCCAGGAGACATTAGCTTAGCTTAACAAGACAATGTTACGAGGAAGTCACTGCCCCTGGCTAAGAAATAGTCAAACACTTGGCCTCCTGTAAAAGCGCAAGTTGGTGGTTTACATTTTGGTTTTTGTACAGATTAAACAGTTGAGGTGTAACGTGTTAGCTTTAGAGGCGCTGGTAGGTAGATTTTACTACTTTTGGACATGCTAGTTGTTTCTCCCTTTTTCCTGTCTTTATGCTAAGCTAACTGTCTCCTGACTCCTGGTTCATACTGATATACTGATATACATACCAGATGTGAGAGTGGTATCAAACTTCTCATCTAACTCTCAGCAAGCTAGCAAGTAAGTGTATTTCCCAAAATGCAGAATGATTCTTTTAAGTTTCTACAAATTATTTATATACTCTGGGTTGTCAGCTTTCAAACAAAATGTGCAAAAGTTCAACTGAAACTCAGTTTACCCTTCAGTTCATCTCTAATGGCTGCAATGAGAACAGTCTTACTCAAGAGCCAAAATGCAACAAAGCAACATACTGTAATGTCTGCTTTAAAGATTATTAGTTTGTCAGATTTACAAATCGTAATCGAGTTAAAAGTATCATCATCTGTGTTACCCCCTAATGTGGCTGATGCTTCAACTGTGAGCTCACTGCTATTTTTCCAGCTGTATCCAGTCGTAGGCAGTGTATAAATCCATCAGCAGCAGCAGAGGAGGAGGAGATGATGATGCCAGAAGGAACTATCACTTGGGTATCCATCAAATCATTGGCAGCCAACTAGGATTTTTTTTTTTTTTTTTTTTACAATTCATGTAATGCATTTTCTAGATATGACGACATAAAGTATTTTCATTGCCAGTGCATTGTAGTAATGAATCACTGTTTTCAACTTTCAACAAACCCAGATAGAGTCAAGAGACATTAATTACAAATGGTTAGTATTTCTAAATCCAGGAAACAAGGCTGAAAGTTAGACTAAATCACTTTTGAAGGAAATTTCTACAGTTCAGAGTCCTACAGGATTAAACATGGAGGCCCACTAGCTAAAACTGAGCCTCCTGTACTATAAAGCAGCAGAACCAGGGCCCCTTGTGAGGTCTCACTTATAGCACAATGATTGAAGGGTGCAACAGTTACGTAACTACGAGGTGTCGCGTGATGCTGTGTGAATATGGAGCCTTGTCCCTGTGAGGCGAAAACCTATATAGGGCAAGTCTGACAGGTAGGTGTTCTGTCACAGCGTGTCAATATGCGGCCTGTTTAAGAGGCCTGTTTCAGACTCTTTCTGGTCCCAACACATTTTTTTCTTTTACCGTTTAAACACTCACTTTGTTTAATTATCCCTGAAGTTTCCAAATTGTTTCTCTCACTCAATCTGATTTCAGTTTTGACATTTTTTTCCTTTTCTTTGTCTCCTTCATCCATCTGGTTTCTCTTTTTTCCCTCCCTGTGTCTGATAGCCAAAGATCTTTTACTAGTTCTTTGTTTTATATCACACATATGTAGTGTTCTGTATGTTGTGACCAGGTATGTTTTGTCTGTAATTGCAAAATCAAAACCTCACTTTACATACTGACTTTAATTAAGCATGTATAAATCGAATATTACTCCTTTCTTACCCTGCAACCTTTTGTGGTTAACTGTATTCTACTTTACCTTTGCTTCTCACGGTAACTGTTCCCAGGTATGTTATTCTCCTGCCTTTTGGACATGTGGTTTAGTGTGCCTGGCAGGGCGGCAGGCAGCTCTCCTGGCTCGGCATGTTTATGCAGGTGCAGGACATTCAGGACACACCGCCCTGCAGAGTATTTTGGAGGGGCTTTTCAGAGCAGCCTACCCTGCAGTATTAGAAGGGGCCGCCTATATGTGGCATTTAGTGGGACAGCCCAGAAAAGGCATTTCCTCAGGTTACTGGAAATGTAGCAGTAAAGGGTTTGAAAAAGAGTCAAACACATTGGAGTGAGAAAACGACAGGCAAAAAATGGATGCTCAAAGATACATGGTGAGATAACAACATCATCAATAACAACAAAGTCGCTCAATATGCATTAGATCATCCACCATATTTTCTTAACTTTTCTAATGGTTATTTTTGCTGAGATGCATTTTCCAAAAATGTATGTCTCAAAAAACTTTCTTGAACATACTCTGGCCTAGACATCGAAAGACAGTGCTTCTCATCTTACTTTCTACTCATTTTTATGATACAAAAACATGGCCATGCTCCCTGAATTATTTGAATAGAAGACAAAGACAACAACCTCTGCAACTGGTTGCTCCTTTAAAGGAATTTTTCGACATTTTTTTTTTTAGCAATCTTATTCGCTTTCTTGCTGAGAGTTATCTTGTATTTGCTCGGTAAATATGAAGCCACTGCCAGAAGACAGTTAGCTTAGCTTAGCACGAAGACTATAAACACGGGGAAACAGCTAATGGGGCCCTGGCTGCCGGCAATAGCTTAAGGTTTAGCTCTCCGGCAAGAGAATGGTATCAATATTCTCTCAGAAAGCAAGTGAATGAATATACTCCCAAAATATCCAACTCTTAATCCAGAAATGTAGAAATGTACAAGCTTTTTACACCACCAGGACAAATTATTTTACAATGCTATTCCTAATCCTATCTGTTAATATATACACTTTTGTCATATGTAAATCTACTCCATGTATCTCTTGTTGACCAGCCTACAGCTGGGCTTTTCTGTGTGGAGTTCCCCCCATGTCTATACAAGTGTCCTCCCACAGTCATGCAGGTGAGGAAAATTTTCACCTCTAAATTGCCTGTAGGTGTGAATGTGAGAGTAAATGGTTGTCTGTGACAGACTTGTGACCTGTCCAGGTTGTAACACACCTCTTGCCCAGTGTGAGCTGGATAACTGCAATATTTTCACATCAGTCAGTTCCTTTGCCATACCAAAACTACCATGAGAAAGTTGTCTTTCGAACATTAACCATTAAATCCATATAAAGCAATTGTTTATACTGAGATATGCAAAGATTTTTTTAAGAAGTCTCAACTTTTGAAAAGATACCTTCTCAAAGTCCAGATGGTATGTACATTATTGGAACAGTTGTGATGTGTCAGACACTTTCCTTACAGAACCAGGCTATTCAGTTTAAAAACTCGGCTTCCCGCCAGCCAGGGTTACAATTCATATGACAAGAGGACAGTGGCCATCAGTAGCAGAAATAAAATGTCGGTTTTATGCTATAGTTTCATTGTCAGGTAGGACAGGAAAGAAGAATAGCATTGCCTTGCTTGGCTCGCTCTGTTCTGTAAAAGGTTTCCGGGATAATGAATTCCTCTGGTTTGATCAGCCAGCAGTAGAAATGAGGAGAAAGGGGAGGAGGACTAAAAGTATGAGAGGGAAAGCCTGAGGTGTTTGTCCGGTCAGCACTGAGCGCGTTAACAAGCCTGCTGTATTGTGGATAATTGCAGATTACTGGTTAGATAAGTGGATTGACTAGAAATGAATGTGGGGGAGTCCAAAAATGTAAAACAACTGATTCAAGTTCAAGATTTTTTCTTGTCCCTGAATGTAGGGGAAATTCACCATGTACAAGTCTTTGGGAAACTTGGTATTTCAATCAGACATATTCATTTAAATACCAGAGCGAGCTCTGTGAAAGAAACTCCTGCAGTGACTGAAATGAATGTGAATTAAAAACCGGGCCTGTTGGCAACAGAAAGCAGTTGGGTTCAGTAGGCATCTATCTGTTACTCCTCACATTAATGACATACTCTAGGGCCGGCTGGATTTACAAAGTTTGTGATATACAAAGCTTATAATATTTTAAACCTCCCATATGTTCCACTTTAAAGCATGTGAACTTTGGCACCAGCTTAAAATGAGCACATGCTCAATGAGCCATACTGTTGCTGCATCGGTACAAACACAGATGCACACTTAGCACACTCCTTAAAACTCAGTAAGCACACACACACAGACACAGACACACAGACACACACTAACACACACACAAAGTACACTGCGCTTCCACATCGGAGTGAACTAGGTTGAGAAATTTGAAAGAAAACAAACAGGATTCCAGAGCGGTGCGGTGTGGCGTGAGGCTGCTGGACTGAAGCACAAAGAGAGGCCTGTTCGCAGCGTACAGGAGCATTCCAGCTAACAGAACAGGCTCTGGGACACTGTTGACCTAAGCTACTTTAGAATGTTTGTGCAATAGCTTTTGACCACTTGATTAAAAATATCGTTTGATGCTGGAGCGGCCGTGTCCTAGTGAGGGGCAGTTCAGACTGGTCTGAGCAGAGCAACATGTTGCCGCATGAAGGGAGGGCTCTTATGAAGAGGTGAGCACTGAGCAGTTTGCCTGGAACACTGAGCCACAGTCGAACCACTGAGGATAACCATCCTTGCTGTCTGGCACTTGATTCCGTAATTATATAATGTAGGTCTGCTGAAAAACGCATCATTTTAGAGAATGTGCCAACTTTTTTTGCACAACAGACAAAAATCTCATACAGCAGATGAGCTGTTCCACGGTTCCTGTGTGTTTAGCCATGCTAGTGGTTTGGCTCTAAGGACGGCAATGTCCATCAGTCTGTCAGTCAGTCCACCATTTTGGTCCAAACAGAAATAGCACAACAATTATTAGATTGATTGCAATCAAATTTTGTACAGACATTCATGGTTCCCAAACAATGAAAATGAATGATTTTGGGGATCCCTTGACTTTTCCTCTAGTACCACCATGAAGTACACATTTCTGGTTTTGAGAGAAATATCTCAACAATTGATTGCATTGAAATATGGTACAGACATTTATGACCTGACAGGTTGAATTGTAATAACTTTGGTGATCACTAACGTTTCACCTTGTGCCATCATAACATCAAAGCCCAAAATTTGTCCAGTAATTTGGTTTATGACAAAATCCCTGCAAAACTGATGACATTCCCATCTTCCTCAGCTAATGCTAATTAGCACATCTCAGCATCCAAACACCTTAAACTGAGAAGAAGATTCCAGTTAAAGGGAAATTACTAAAAGAGAATAGAATAACTCTAAAATAAACTAATTTACATGCATTATAAGTAAACTGATCATTTGATGAGGAAGAATGTCACTTAAAAACTCTTTTGTTTTAATTCAGCTGCTCTGAAAAACTGGGTAAGAACTTAGACCACAGAATATATAAAATGTTTTTCGAGAGTATGATATCTAAAAGGTTGATTTCCTGCCAAAGATTTCCAAAATCATTTCACCGAATGGATTGTTCTTTCTAAATGCCTTTCATTGCACAAAATGTCTAGTTCCAATAAGTGGAGGCCTTAAGTTTGGAAAAAGTTTAGGCTGATGAGAAGAATTTAGATTTTGGATCCCTGATTTGCCAAGAAAAATGTAGATCATGGTGATGTATGTGACCTGCTCTCCTGTCTTTGAGCTAACACCATAGAAATGCCCTTGACGTCCAAATTGCTCTGGTGGAGCTGCCCACTGGACCAACAGTAAAAGACTGTGGTTGCAGTGGGCAACAGCCAGGTATGAATGTGTGTGTAACGTTGTATGTGTGAAGTAGGGTGTTGATGAAAGAGAGCATGTGTGCTTGGCAAATATTACCAGGATAAATTAAGGCAGAAAGCAAAAGTCTATACTGAGATCTGAAAAGAAAACATTTGATGTGGTGGCAGATTTGTGCCTTTGAGGGTCGGATTGAACTGGTCACAGAACAGAAACATGGGGATGGATTTAGCTGAAGCCTTACTTGAACCTGTTAACTTGTTGTATATCTTTGGTTGAGTAAAGACTGCCTGAACCCTCAGAGAAAATCTAAAGAAAAAGATTCAAAGTTTCACAAAATTGCAACAATTAACCTTGTTGTCAGAGCCTGCCAAAGCAGTAATAATGATGATGATCTCATTTCATGTCTTGTATTATCTCTCTCATCTTGTTTAGTCTCTTTTCATCTAATCAATAACTTCTTATCCAACCTTACCTCTTCTTATCTTGTCTCTTCTCATCTCATTTCACCCTCTCAATGCAGATCGAGTTCTCCCTTTTTCCATCTCATAACTTTACTAATCAATAAAGTTTGTCATCTCATTTTATCTCATCTCATGAGTAAAGCTAATTCAAATTCAACTCATTTACCCTCTCCTCACCTTATCTTGTTTAGTCTCATTTAATATCATCTCATCTTTGGTCTCCTCTTTAAAATTCATGTTAACTAATTTTTTTCCTTTTCATCTCATACGTATATTTCTTCTCATCACATTCAATCATCTCATTTTGCCATTTCATATACCGTTTTATCTTTCATTCCCTACTTCTTATGATCAGCTTTGTTCTCATGTCAATAGTGAAAGTCATCTTGTTTCATTTCATCTCATGGCTAATTTAAATTCATCACATCTAACTACACCTTTTCTCATCTTCTCTCATCTTGTGGTATATTATCTCATCTTTTGCACCCAGAAAAGTTAATCATATCTCTTTATTCATCTTATTAGTAACAGTAACCTTGTTTCATTTTATGTCAGTCTATCTCATTTGTATAGTTCATTTTATCTTATGCCCCATTTCATCCCTGACAGACAATCTCATCTCTTTTCATCTCAGTCCCATCTAATCTGTTTAATTTATTTCATCACATCTCATGTAATATATTGTAATATAATGTGATCCCATCTCTATTTTATTGCATTGCTTTCTAATTTTGAATTGTCTCCTACTCATCAACAAAATGTATTTGATCTCATCAAGAAATTAATTTTGTCCCATCTAACCTCTAACTACTCCTCTTCCTGTTTCATGTCATATCATAACATCTCATTCTGCAGCCTCAATAAAGTTTCATGCTATCTTTTTATCTCAATAGTGAACATCATTTTTTCCTCATTTCATCTCAGGTTCATGTAATCAGTAAAGCTAATTTAATTTAATCTCATCCAAAATCACCTTTTCTAATCTCGTATAATCTCATATCATTTCATCTCTCCTCCTTTGTAAATATTATATTATCTTTTATTACCTTGTTAGTGTAGGTAACCTTGTCTCATTTCATCTCTTTTTCTTATCATCTACTCTATTGTATTCTCACTTTGTGTCTTGTATTATCTCTGTCTCATCCTGATTGTCTCATTTCATCTCTTCATTAAAGTTCATTTTATCTCATCTCATCTGTAAAATTAATTTAATTTAAATGTATCTACTCTCTGCTCTTCTCATCTTTTCTCAACACATATATCACCTCATCTTGCCTTATAAAATCAATCTCCTTTTTCGTCTCATTTGTGAAGGTCATTTTGTCTCATTTTATCTCAGTTCAGTCTAATCTGTATACTTCATTGCATCTTGTCTCAGTTCTTTGGTCTCATAGACCAGCTGTACTAATCTCAGCTAGATCTGGACAGTTGAACATAGATGCCTGACAGTGAAATGGAAACAAGTAGTCTGAGAATCCCCCCGATGTGAAAACATGACGAACATATCGTACCACTGTGAGTAAACCGAGGGCCTCCCTCCTTCACTCTTTCCCACTCGTGAGCTCTCTATCTACCTCTCTTCCTTCCTCTCCCTCCCTCACACACTTACCGTTCCTCTGTCTCTCTCACAGACTTGTGGCTATTCATATATCTGATGTGTTTGTGACAGCAAGCTGTGTTTGCTGAGCAGCTGTCACCCGACCACCACGGCTGCCCCACCCATCCACCCCTCTTAACCTTTGACCTTGACAGCCCCACCTGCCTACTCAAACACACTCATGCACACAGTCTTCACACCTCTTGTTCTGTTAGCTTTGTCCACCGCTGACGTCAAACGCCTTTCAGTGCAGCTGATTAACAAGTATAATTCACTTAGGGCTCAGGGCCAGGATCTGTAAATAATGGGTGTGCAATCCTGCTTGTCTGCTGTTTTCCGGTAAATCCATCACACTGAAATAAATAATTGAAAAATAGTTTACCTCAACAAGAGTTTTAATCTCAATTTAAAATCTTATTTGTGCAAAGAAAGGAAACATATTTATAAAATCTATCAAAAAATCTAATAATAAAGGAATTAATTAAGTTTACAATGTTAACACTGTTAACAGTCTTTATTATATTATTGTCACCAGAGTGATACTCGATATTATTTGCAAACCAAAAAGTACTTCATGTTTTTTAAATCCTAGGATATATCCAACTATGACTATTGTGAAACTCCAGACAGACTGTACATCCAGAAAAAAATGAAAGGCCCTGAAAACATATTTTCTCAATCAGCTACTTACTATCATTGATGGGATCCTACATTAACAAAATATTTTCTGCCAAAGGTTGAACAGTTTTGAGAGATGAGAGAATTTGGGAGATATTTTTATATTTTTACATTAGTGTCCTTGTCTATGCTCCAAATGTGTTGACAGCTGTGGAACTGTCTGATCATGTCGCCATCACTGTCAATCAATTGTGATCAAACCACACCTGTACAATCCTGATGAAGCAGATTAGCTGAGTTTTCGAGTGTTAAATTATGCTTAATGATAAATAAGTATGTTTTCCCAAGTTTAACTTTAATTTTTTAAGTTGCTTATTTAGTGATGTATATTTAATGTTGTAGAGGAATACTTTTAGAAACCAAGTTTTCAGGGGTTTTAAAATCAAAGCTTTTCAATGATGCTCCAGCCATTTATCTGTGCATCAATAACTCCCACTCTAAAGATAAGGGTATGTGTAGTGCACAGCAAATTACCTTATTCTCTGCCTTTTCCATTACAATTACATTTTAAGGCTCACTCTTAGCAAAAATAGCCAAATAAGTTAAACTGCACGTAGCTAGAACCATGGAAGGAAAACAAACACAGAAAATGATGTATATTTGGTTCCATAATTGCCTAAAATTATGCAGTTTGAATGGAACACCATCTAGCTAACTCTGCTGGCATGTTTTTCCTTTTTCATCCAAACTCTCCAAGTGTAACTGCAGTTCAACAGGAACTTCTAACCCAGAGCCAAATTCTTCCAGTCCCACCATGACAAACACCCACAATTTATTACCCACCATTTCAGAAACCAAGAATCAAATACCTACCACTGCACTAACCCAGACTCTAATTCCTAGGCTCCCACCATGGTGAAGCCCCAGAGTTAAACCCTTACCACTGCATAACAATAACATGAGCAGAGGCTTAGCCAGGCCTTGCTACTACTGTGTGCACTGTATGAGTGCGTGTCTGTTTGTGTGTATGTGTGTGTGGTCTGACCAGTGCCCACATCCTTCCAGAGTAACAACATGGCCACCTAGGAGACACACATCCATTCCTCAGTTACCTCCCTGACTTCCTCCATCCCTACCTCCATCCCTCATTCTTCATTCCCACCAACGGTGTGGTGGTTGGAGGTTATGACGTCTGTTGCATTACACAAGGTCACCATAGTTTGTCTTCCCGCATTTTCTCTCTTGGTTACGTTCCTCTATACAAAACAGTCTCCTACATATATAGGAGATGATTTGAGGTAAGCACACCAGGATGGTATTTAACTTGTTCACACAAGATGTAACAAATAAGGTGAATGGGGAGGTTGATGAAAGCCTACTTTACTTTCTCTTTGTTACAACTTAATAAATCAAGGCAATGTCCATTTGACCTGTAAATTCAAATCAGAGATGTCAGCAGGAAGAAGAGCCGTCAGCTCACACAGCAAAGATACAACTCTAGGTTCTAAGCTGAGCATTTAAACCACAAGGATAAACAATAAGGCACAAATAGTTATAGGAACAAGTTCATGTAGGAGGCTGTAAACAGAGTATAGGAGAATTGAATTGGGAGCAAGGATAGGACTCTTTTCTTTTTTTTGTTGTAAAAATGCAAACTGAGAGAAGTTTTTCACTCTGGAACCCACCCAAACTAATGAAAATATAGTGCTATCCCTATGATCATGGGCGTAGGTTTGGCCTCAGCTTTGGTAGGGACACTTTTAGTTGGACAACAAATATGCATAATTGTCTTATGTGTGCATTTGCTCGCTATATCCTTTTCTATTTCATATGCACAGGTGCACGCACATACATACACACACAGTGTGACTGCAAAAATTCCTAAGAATGTATTTGGGGATTTGTGAATAAAATTTGCCTAAAACAGGACTTGTGATGCAGAGATGCATACAATACAGACCTGTGAGCCAATTAGTAGCTAAAGAAATTACAGGCTAGGAAACAGGAGCAGGATGCTAGATAACATTAGAGTTTACTCTAAGTGATATTGTATGTAAATAGCCGCAACTGAATTAGTCTCAAAATGGTGTGTCCAAGGCAACAAGACATGAAGTCCTCTTGCCTTTGGCACACCAGGTTGAGACACACCAGTGAAAACAGCTGTCTGCTTTGACTGGAATTGATTTCATTGGTGAGAGTGGTGTGACTGAACCAAAACAGTGAAGTAGCAGGATGTAAAACCAAAACAATGAGCTGAAAGAAACTGAAAAAAGCTCAGTAGAGCTTAGGGGAACTGCAGTCGGAGGATAATTTTCTGTTGGGTCATCACTATGAGCATCCCCTATCACATTACACACGGTCATTTGATCCATTGTTAATATTGATTAGAGCAGCTTTAGATATACTTTATCAGAATTAACAAACTCTTAGATTCATTCATTCATAGTGAAACACTACTAGACATGGCAAGAATCCGGGCTGCAAAAAAAAACAACGCCCTATTCCCACTATGAGTTTTGCTGTATGGACACTAAAAAGGGGTTGACTGAGGGCAACATAAATAGATGTTTTGACTTTCCTATCCCTTAGGTGTACTTTGTTATGAAAAGACAAGGCACTTTCGTGACCATGAGCATAATGTACACTGATCTTCCACAACATTAAAACCAGTTATCGGTTTTGATGTTGGGGCAGATTGGTGTATATTGTTTACTGACATCATATGTTCTCTGGTTATTTCAGTTTTTCAGTCATTTGCCACTAGCTTCCACCAGAAATCACCAGCGTATTAAGTTACCAAAATTACACTATGTGCACTTACTTGATGTTAGTTATTTATTTTGTTTTTCAATGCGGAGGGAATAAGTGCAGGTGTACTCAGGGTTTCTTCAGTGTTGGAATTTTACCTTGAAACAGCAGGTGAGTGCAGTGGTTTCCTCTAAGCGTGGAACATCCTGTCACATACCGGAGAGCTACTTCCTCTTCAGAAAAACATCAATATTTACCAGAATACACAGAAGCCTCTAAATCTAAAAACCCATCTTACCCGCTAGCATGTTTTTCTGTTCTAGTGCCAGTTGTCATCCCACCATCCCACCAGCTTTACCTCATCTTTATTTATGACTTTTTTTTCCTTAATATTTCTTTTTCAGAGTGAGTACACCACAGAGAGGACTTTTTTACAGCAAACATGCTGCATTCCTCCTGCTGGTCCACAGCTGGACTCCAAAGTAAAGTTTACATTCCTGGGCTGCAGGGAGGAATGCTGCCCTCTGGGGCCCTGGACTAGGCCTGAGGATTACAAGTCAGAGACCACGGATGGAGACTGGGATGCTCAGTTACAGGTACATTTTGAAGATGTCAACAACACAGATTTTATTTTCCTAGATTTTTATGATATACCTTTTAACCCTGTGTGCATTGATCAGATGCACACAGGGCTGCAGGCTTGATGAGGAAAATACATGAATACCTTTTTTTTTTTTTTTTTTAAATATATTGATACTTTAGTGATAATTTTCGAACTACGGTATCTAACTATGATAACTATGAGGACACGGCTACTGCTAACACAATTTCAGCTGAAAAAATAATGTGTGACTTTATAGCTATTACCGCTCCATCTGATGGGAGTACTTATTTGCTGATCTGCACCCCAGAGCAGACAAGGATTCGCTGTCTCCCTCAAGGACACTTCTGAGGGATGTGCTGCTGAAGGGCTTGAAAGTGAGCTGCAGCCACTTTGAAGAACAGTCCGGACCTTGATCAAGGCTAATTAACTTGGATTGGACCTAAAAAACTCTCAGATCAAAGCTCTGACCGGCTGTGACAGAGATCTGATGCAGTTAAGAAGAATCTGGTTTTATTCTATAATATGTGGTGTATTTCTCTCTTAACAAGTTTACCCTCTACAAGTGTGCACTACTGTAAATAGTGGGCAATGACGATGTGCTAAATATCTATTGTGGGTAGATCTCCTAAAAACTGTGTTATATGCAAATTGACATAGTCAGGTTGAATGGCAGTCTAACAGAAAAAGAATGCACAGTAATACCATTGCATAGTGGTATATTATGGAGTTGATGGTTATGGTAGGTAATCCCGCACTGCCCCCTGCTGGCAGCAATAATTACTTTCTTTGATATGACGCAAAACATGCTTTTTTTTTTTTTAAACCAATTTTAAACATGATCATTATGGAAGCAAACATGTCATGAAGTTTCAAAAAGGAGTATTTTAGAAGGGGCACTTCACCAGTAAGTTAACTTGTCAGGAGAAGTTGTAATTAGTCTGTGAAAACAGTTGTGAAATGTCTTTTGAGGCTCTGAAGCGAGATTTCTAAAGTCTGAAAAAATAACCCTGATGATGTCATTTTGGATTTGGCTTGAGATTTCAAAATTTTAAGAGAAAGCCTGTGTTACAAACTGGGGCATAGAGTTTGAAAGATATAAGAATTTACCAGGCAGGAAAGCTTTAACGAAAGACTATATCGAGTTGCATTATGGGCAATGTAGGATCCAGTGCTTTTGGAGCATTTAGCAACTAAAAGGCAGGATGTCTTGCTTCTGCAGCTTCAATTTTGACTATTCTTTCTTTAATCTGCCTCCTGCAGGTCCTCCAACTTAATGTAAATCCAGTACCAAATTTCTGGAGCGTCCCTTTAAGATGTGGATTTTTTCTTGTACAACTCTCTGCACATAAAGCATGATTATTCAGCTCTATGAAATACTGTTACTGAGCCATATTTAATCCTTCAACAGCCAATATTTGAGTTTCTTTTATGAAAATGTTGTGTCTCATCCCCTCTGTCTCTGGGGAAAAGAAGCAAACTTGAAAAGTGTCACCTTGGCTGTTAGAATTACATATTTAGAAGAGCAACTTTCTGCTTATTAATGGAAAGGAATACTAACAGCAACTTGCTATTTCCCCCAATCCACTTTCTAAAGACACACCTAAGTAAACCTAACTTCAGTGAGCTCAGTGTTTGCCCATTGAGTAAGTTATTAAGTTATTTCTCCAATTTATCTGCATCATAGTAGAGTGAAATGTACAGTCTCTCCTGTGACTCCAACTTCTGTCATCATTTGTGATTTTTCACGGCAGTAGGCACAAGCAGCCTCTGTGCCCCAGGAGATGGAGATTCATCAACAGATTACCTTGATCAGCCTTGATTCTTGTCTGCTAGATTCACATGTGTATCTGTGTTAAGCATTTTTCTTAAACAAGGCAGTAAAATAAATATAAAGGAAAATTACATCAACTGAAAAACAAACAAATAATTCCCTATGTGTTTGTCCACTTCAAACCGAACATCCCCAGCTTCCCCTGCAGTAACTTTGCACCCGGTCAATCTTTCCTGAGCCTCCTTAGCTGTGAAATTTGTGTTTGGAAGGAAAATCCTGCTCAGCTCTTTGCAGAAACCTGCTACTTGCTGTGTGTATAACCAGCCCAAAATATTCCCTGTCCTACTGACGCCCAGTTCAACCCGTTCTCTGCCCGAGTGATGTATTTACAACACCGTGTCCAAATCCTTCTCGCCTCTCACTCTGCCAAGGAAACCTTTGCCTTCTGCGTCACAGCAGTCTGTTACTTCCATATCCCGGTCCAACTCCAACACTGTCTGCTCTGACATATACAAGCTAACTCCCATCTGTGCCCTGATCTCATCCTCTCATGGCTGCCTGAAATTTACTTCCGTCAGTCTAAGGGGTAAACAAGGAGGTTGCATGTGATGTGGTTTTTAACTCTTTTCAGACCAGATTAGATGTTTTCAAAAATGTTTAAACAAAAGGTCTCCCAAGGTGTACCAGAGGGATCTGTTGTTGGTCCCCTTTTATTTATACAGTCAGGTCAATAAGTGTTTGGACAGTGACAACATTTTCATAACTTTGCCTTTGTACACAACCATAATGGATGTGAAACAATATCAAACTAACCGTTTAACAAAATTATTCACTGATCTGCACCCCAGAGCAGACAAAAATATCACATTAACCGTTTAAGAATTACAGACATTTTTATATTTATTCCCTTATTTTCAGAGGATCAAAAATAATGGGACAAACAAACATAATTGTAAATATAAGGATTACATTTAATATTTGGATGAAAATCCTTTACAGTCAATGACTGTCGGAAGTCTGGAACCCATGGACATGCCCAAATGCTGAGTTTCTTCCCTTGAGATTGTTTGCCAGGCCTTTACTGCAGCTGCCTTCAGTTGCTGCTTGTTTATAGGTCTTTCTGACCTCAGTTTTGTCTTCAGTAAGTATAAGGCATGCTCAGTTGGGTCAGGTGACTGACTTGGCCATTGAAGAGTATTCCATTTCTTTGCCTTTAGAAGCTCTTGGATTGCTTTCGCAGTATATTTCTATATTATCATCTGTACTGTGAAGTACTGTCCGTATCAGTTTAGCAGCATTTTGCTGAATCTGAGCAGATAGTAAAGCCCTGTACACTTCAGAATTCATCCTGCCACTTTTATCAGCAGTCACATCATCAATAAACACCAGTGACCCAGTTCCATTCGCAGCCATACTTGCCCATGCCATAACACTGCCTTCACCATGTTTGACAGATGATGTGGTATGCTTTGAATCATGAGCCGTTCTTCTCCCCTTTCATACTCTTCTCTTCCCATCATTCTGGTACAAATTAATCATAGTTTCATTTGTTTAAAGAATCTTGTTCCAGAGCTGGGCAGTTTTTTTTTAGAGGGTTCCTGGCAAAGTCTAATCTGGCTTTTCTGTTCTTGAGTGTTATGTTTTGCACCTTGTGGTAAACCCTCTATATTTACATTCATGAAGGCGTCTCTTGATTGTAGACTTTGACAATTATACGCCTTCCTCCTCAAGAGTGTTCTTGACATGGTTAGATGTTGTGAAGCATCACCACCTCTTTGGACCACATAGAGAGTTCCCATGAACAGCTACCAAATGCAAATGGAATCAACTCCAGACCTTTTATCTACTTAATTTGGGAACAGGGCACACCTGGCCATGAAACTGATTGTCAGTCGATTGTCCAATTACTTTGGAGCCTATGAAAATGAGGGACTATAAAAATGGCTGTAATTCCGACATGGTTAAAGCAATATTTGAATTAAAGATGAGTGTCTATTAAAGATGGATTTTTTTTTTTTTTTTAAATGGACCTTGTGGACTGCATTTTGTTTTCTCTATGTTTCTGTTAAAAATGTTGCGACATGTAAAATGTAGATTTTCACTTTTATGCAGATGACACTGTCATGTTTGGCTTGGCCCCAACAATTAATGGCCCCATTTTACTCAGCTGTGGTTAGCTGAGTCTTAGCCATGAGGATTTCCTTATATGCACAAAATAGTGTTAATAGTTAATGTTCCTCTCAAGAAACAGGAACAAGTTCTTGCATCACAAAAAAAATTAAAAAAAAAAGTAAAGCAAGAGCATGAAAGCTCTGGCTGGCCTCATACTGAGCTGATATTCCCTACTATGCAACTATGCAGCTTAAACTAATCTTTTACCAATTCTGCACATCAGATTGCAACCTTCAAAACTGTATTGAGTCTGTTAACCACTTTTTATATAGAGAATATGCTTCTTGAATTGAAATTTAAAGTGAGCCAACCTCTCAGTCTATTGAGATTCAGTATATAATCAAGTTTCACATACAATTTATTAGATCTCCATATGAATAACTAGGGCTTTCACAGCAGGACTGAGATGTAGATAAAATTCTGGGTAGTATTATTATTTTATCAAAGAATAATGTAATCATGTAAAAAACAATTTTAGCATTTGGAAAAAGGCACCCTTCTCACTTCAGGTTCAGTAAATTCAGGTAATTTATTCAGCACATGGTAGGCAGCTAAATCTTAATATTAAAAACATACATGTGATAACAATTTTACATCTGGGTCAAACAGTTGTGGCATGAGTAGTATTAGTGTTTGCTTTATCTTACTGTTCTCTGTATCTAACTTCATGTAATTTGTATTAGTAGGTTTTGGTTTCTTCATACAAGTGATAATTAGTTAGTTACAGAAAAACAGAGACTGAAAAGACTGTCAATGCTTTTCTGTGAACCAGGGTAAAGCTCCTGCACACAGAGGTGTTTCCACATATTGTTGCTGATTAGACCAATCCTCAGGACCACAACTGATTGTCATAGCTATGGCCACCTACGTGCACCTTTGTGGTGTGCAGGGGTTTTAAATGAAGCAAACCTAAGTAGGTTAAAACAAACCATAAACCACAACTCCAGCTATTACTTGACCCTCATCTGCACTGACTGCTGTACAAGTTGCACTTACATTCTTTGTGTATAATCATCTGTGGTGTGATAGGTAATTTAATTCAATAAAAAAGATTATCCTTGACATACATGCAATCTCTTTGAGCTATGCAGTTAAAAATAAAAAAAAATAAAAAAAAAAAAATTGTCTAGCCAAAGGAAACACCCCGCCTACTTAAACAACCAACTCTTCACATTATTATTTGGTAAGGGGATTGGCTGATGACTGGCTGATGTAATCTAATATCCTAACCACAAGATTTATGATGTGTATGTACAGTACTTCTTCAGTTAGCATTGGAATTCAATGTGAATTTGAACAGAAATTAACTTTTAATTTTTTTTATTCATAATAACTTGAAGTACAGGAAATAATAGTTTAAAAAGGCTATATTGTCGGAGCACTGTGTTAGAATAAGCTAAATGTGCTTTGGCTACATTTTTGCAAAGGCTGCAAGACTGGCTTTTGTGTATTTGCAATCATTTTACATAGGCTATTTGATTCATAGTTTAACTGTGGAGAAAGTTTCAACACACGACCTTTTCATATGTAACCTGATAAAAGAAAGCAGCTACAGAAATATGGCATTTTGAAGAGACGGAACTGAAGGTTAATCCTCTATTACCTGCCTACAGACACTTGCTGCTTCATTGCACCCAGAAGCATTGTCTACTGTATATTATTTAACATTCAGCTCAATGGAAATACTCTAAACATTATCAGGGCAGTAGCAACAGTTACTCAGCAACAATCACCAACACCTGCGTTTACTCCTCCATCTGACAAACAAGTGAGGATGAAAATCTTTACACTTTCCTGTCAAAGTAAATCATGCCTAAATCAGACCCAAATAATTCAATTAATGCTGATTAAAACAATAAAGCTACCAGCGCTAGTTTTGTTTCACATTGAATGAGTGTGCAGTACTGTGAATGCGGACTACAATATCTTTAAAATATAATCGAACCGAAGAAAGAGACAGTCTCGATGATTCCCCTCATGAGGGGGGCGAGAAAAGGAGGAGGCAGAAGAGAGGAAGGACGGTACTTCATCCTTTGTGCAGGTAGATGACTGAGAGGAAAAAGCCCTCATTTGCTGACAGCTCCCCAGATGATAAGTCCTATTATAACAGCAGCTACAGCCAACACTATCACCAGGATGCATATCTTCTTCCGGGATCTCCTCTGGGGGGAGAGAAAAGCACAAAGTGGTTGTTCTAGCAATAAGTAAATATAATGATATCATCTGAATTTTAATGGAGAGAAGGATTGTTTCACTTGGGGTATTAGATGTTTTGAAGTGACTCACAGGTATAGAATGAATCAGATCACTTTGTGTAACTTTTTCTTTTATTTTCACCCTTATGCCTCTTTTTCTTAGGCTTATTTAAGTAGGCAAACTGACTAATAACTGTTACACAAGGGAGTCCATGTGCAGGCGGTGGAGAGTCATATATGCGCACATGCTGCTACCTCAGAGATGCCTCGAGGAACCGAATCTTGCTCAGATTTCTTTCTTGAGCTATCAGTTACAAACTAACTTCTCCAAAATGTATACATTTAAATGCCTCTCCACTCCTCTTCTCATTCATTTCCTTCATCCCTTCTTTTTATATCTGTCTTTACTCTCTTCTGTCAGTTCTCTACTCTGTCCTCTGTGCTTTACCTGGTAGTCTGCAGCACGTGCTAGCTGCTGGGTGGCGCTCTGGACATTCACATCTGCATTCTCCACATTGGCTTCTATACTGTCTGTGGAACACACAGGAAACACACACACACAGTTTTGCATGCAGCAGGTGGGCAGAAGGGGGAGCACCCATTTCACAAATTTTTCAAAGCCTTGAAATAATAAACCTACTTTCAAAAAACACATTTTTCTTCATTATATACAGATTTATGCAGCATGGTGCTACATGTACAATGTAATCACATGACAAACCCAGTAGATGCAAACCTTATTAACATTTATTTAACAATTTAACATTTAATTTTGCTTTGTTTTTTGAGATATTATTAGGTTTTTGTCATCTGTATGTAGATTTTTCAATGTTATCAGTTACATAAAAGAAAGAACGGACAAGTAATGCACAATATGTGTAAGTGACAGATCCCACCTATCATGTCTCCCTGCTCATGCACCATCATCCCCAGGTCCTTGAAGATATCATTGATATCTGTGATGTCAGCCTAAATCAAGGAACATACAGAGAGATGGTTCATGTGAAAAGGGACACTTTCGGTGTCATTCATGTCTACGACTTTTGTCGGAGTTATGCAGTAGTGCTGCTGTAGACATGTAATTCTTATTTGCACCTCCAACTGCCTGATGGCTGACTCTCTCTCCTGGATCAGCTTCAGGTCTTCTTCAGTGATGGCCTCAGACTGAGCCTGCACCTGGGAATCACTGCAGGAACAAATGCGGATGCAATTAGAATAATTAAAATAACAGTGACTAATGATAACAGAAAGGAAAATAATACTCAGAAACAGAAGACTGACTGTGGGAATGGAGACACATTTCCAAAGCTGTCCTCGGGCTGGCCTCCCTGTTAAAGGAAATTCAGAGGTTTGAATAAACATACTTTTGTACTTAATATTGCAAATATGCGGCAGAGGACATTGTTTACTATGATTATGGGTACAGCAACGATTAAGAAGGTACAGGATGTGATAGGGATGTTATAATGCCCATGACCGTAATTCCTCATTAAATATAATTTGATTCAGTTTCTGCAGAACAGTTTGTTGTCAAAAATGTATGTATGGTGACACAGAACGAGTAAAACCTGCAGCTTTTTCCTCCCAGCCAAGATATGTTCCTCATCAACAATTTAAAGCAGTAAGAAACTGTTCCTGCTTATCAGCGTGAACACAGCAAATACAGATACTTTTCTGTGCAATGAGATAAGCAGTGAGGAAACAGAGCTGCCTAGCAAGCAGGCTCCCTCAAGGGAATAGGTGTCTAAAGCAGTCACAATAAAAAGGCACTGTCTGTGGCACAGTAATGTGAGTGCTTATTGTGAAACTTTGCTTCGAAACTTTCATTTCAAATAAATATGACTTAACAACTTGAGTTATTCCAGACAACTGACATCTGTTTTGGTAGAGGTTTACAGTAATTGAGGACATTTATGAGAAATTAACAACAAAAATACAAGCTGAAAATTCAGAATAGATTATTCTATTATTATTATTATTATTATTATTATTATTATACACTATTATTTTTTCACTGATAGATCCAAAACAAGACAGTGTGTGACTTTAGTAAGTCCAAAGAACTGTATGTACAGTATAATTTAGAGACTTATGGAGGCAGACATCTGGGGAAGTGTATCAAACTATTTGTCAAGTGCTGGGAATTCCTGAGAGCGCAACAGGCTCCATCATTAAGAAATAGAACCCAAATGTAGAAGTATTTAGTAAGCTTATAATCACTGATGACAGTGACAATACATTAAGTCAGCAGACATGGCAGTATACGTGTTTTGATCAGTACACTCTTCTAGAAAATAACTCTCAGAAATGTTTAAAAATGCAGCCTTTACAGTCTTTCATGTACTGCAGTTTCTTAATGCTTATCTGCTAGCATCTATGCAGATACTGATATCTGTAATAAGCCAAGGTAAGTTCTCTTGTAGAATTGGTTGGCTGCAGTGGGAGATGCTGCCGGAAGAAAATCTTTGCAGCACCTCACAAAAGTGAGTCAGTGAGCCTTGATGGCAATCAACAGCCTGACTCTTGCTGTCGTACATATTTACAAAAATTCTAATATGCCTAAATAAGCCTTTTCCGCACTGTTAAAAAGAGGGTCTGACATTCATATTATTTTGTATCATGTGATTTGAATATTCGTAGGTGGAGTCATTTTTTGTCCGTGTATACAATCTGCTTTATGATCACATGGCTGTCTACCCGATGAAGACGTTGAAGGTCGAAACGTTGCATTATTAAATTTTTGGGAGCCTTACAATATTAGGCGACCTTTCATTTTCCTTTGTATGCACTGAGGTTGGCTGTGCACACTCTCCACCCTCTTTGCTAGGGTCTTACATCCCACCTAATACTGTAGGGCTTCACTTATCAAGCTATGAATGATATTAAAGGGCATAAACGCTTCTTTTGTATCGTTTGTATGATCTGACAAAAGACATTGAAAGCTCCAGCCCCTTTACTGTTTTTCCCAATATCATGGGCATCAGTTTCAGTTTGATGTCCTGCATCTTCTGCTTGATTAAACACTGATTTCAACCGCCTCTTCCCTAAATCTGCTCTCTTATCTAAAGCCTTGTTATCTTAATTGGGCTATGTGGTAGATTGGCCATTATTAGCAATTACTTTGTCCTTTGGGGGCTGGGTGGGTGTGAGGGTGTGAGGCTGGGTACATCCTGGACAGATCTCAAGTCCATCACTGGGCCCATTTTGACTAAAGAGCCATAATTCAACTTTAAAAAAAATGTGGATTGATAATTACTCACTGGTATATAGATTTTGGTCACTCATTAATGTATTATTTAATCACTGTCCATTTCACTGGTCTACATCCTGGCCCTTGTAACCATGCAGGCAATGCAGATTACTCACCGACACCCTGGAGCTGGCTCTGACTCTGGCCACAAACTCTCTCTCTTTGTCAGCTGCCTGCCGCTGGGTCTTTTGGAAGCTGTTTAGGGCGGCGGAGAAGTCATTCAACAGACGATCTTTCTGTATCTTTCTCTGCCGCTTAAGAGAGACAGAAAAATGTTACCAACTTGAAACATGCAGGGAAAGTAAGACGTTAAACAGCAACAAAGTTATTGAAGAGGTCAGTACCTGATCAGGGCCAACAGGAAGCGAAGTGAATGCCTTGACCAGTCGGTCAGTCTCCTTGGCTAGCTGGTTGCCTTGCTGCTGTTTCTGTTGCCTGGTGACCAGAGAAAAAATTATGTCAGGTAGGCAAAATCTTTTTCATTCTGTTTAAACACAGACAGACTGGCCAGACTTTACTGCAAGACAGAGAATTTATGGAAACAGGGGGTGGAGGACAGTCAACTACCGTGGGACTCTTCTTACAGTGAAAATGTTAAGCAGCATTGGTATCAGGCTTTAAAATCCAATACCAGTATCAGTCCAATATTATTTTTGACAATTAATCACATTACTATTATGAGACGGCCAGTATTGAAAAATCCCAGTTTTTGCACCTGTATTTGTTCTGTTTACCATAGCAGATCATTTATGCAAGCCCACAACCCAGCCTCCGTAACTCACAGCGTCTGTCCTAGCTGGCTGGTGTCCTGCTCTGTTCCCAGCTGAGACACTGCCCTCTGCAGCTCAGAGGCTGGTGAGGAAGAATGAGTGCAGACATTTATTTATCTGTACTGAAGTATCTCCATGTGTATGCCATGATTCAAATACTGGAGTCAGAACAGTGGTGCAATCTGAATGTTGCAGCTAATAATGATGACTTCCTCTGTGTGTGTGTGTGTGTGTGCGTGCGCGCACGTAGTGCGTGTACAGTCTTACTCAGCAGTGTGAGCTTCTGGATGTTGGAGCTGATGTTCTGGACTAAAACACTGGACTCCTCTTGAATCCCAGCCTGGTAGGCCATGATGAGGGGCTGTGAGGACACAGAGCAACACAGTCTGCCAATTCATTCATTCATTTATTCAGGAGTCACACTGAGATGTCAGTACCTACGCTAAATCCATTTGGCTAGTTAATTTGAATCGTTTCTTTTTGGTGAATTGCCTATATATATATATATATAAACACCATTTGCATAAAACAGCTATTCCATCAGCATTTTAATCGCTACGCCTCCATGGACGGCTTCAATTAGAGGCAATAAAGCAGCTACACGTTAAAATATGTCCTGCTGATAAAGTAATGCAGTGTGCAACCAGACTTTATGTAGCCATCAACCTGCCTACACATCTTCAAACCTGAGACAAACGTATCCTGTATTTTTTTTTCCGAACTTCTTGGCCCTGACGCGGCGTTTACTGTACGCCCCATAACTCTCACAGTCTCTCGCCTCAGACGTGGGCCTCAGGCTCAGGTTTTAATCCCAACATAGACATGTCTGCAATCTACATTTCCTGCTAAAGTTACAGCCTCGACTCTACCGGTTTTGGAACCAAGATGCTGGAATTTTGTGCCATGTCTAAGAGCATCAGCGAGATCCAACAGGATGTTGGGCGATAAGGAAAATGTATTTGAAATAGTTTGTAAAGTACTCTATAAACAGCTGGATTAATTAGCTGAAAGCCATGGATAAAACTGTTGAAACTACCAGCTAAAGGTCCATGGATAAACTGATGAATTAAAAACGGCCCCACGTTGACCTGGAGAACCCGGGCGTGTCCACACACTTTTGTCCATAGAGCATAGAACTGTTGGCCTCACAGTGAGAGGTCAAGCGTGAGAGGTCAACCAGGCGCCAGGTGAAACACGCCGTCCCAACAGGCTTCTTTACAACAGAGGAAGGGACGTGAGGTTTGCCACTTTTTAGTGAGAATCCATGATCCATATTTCCTAGCGATGCATTTGCCCTCATTTATTACGCCGAGCCTCAGATGGAACAGGGTTGGGTCAGTGTTTACTTTAAGCCAGTCATGCAGACTTCCTGTGCTGTTGACTCAGGAGGACTGAAACCACGGCCAGTATGCAAAGAGGCATCTGTCAAGGAAACTCACAAACCGAGGCCAACCAGACTGTTACTGCTCCCGGGGGGCGGGGGGCATTTTTATTTAAGCTAAATCGCACATTTAATCACGCTGTCCGCTTTAAGGTGACTTGCTGCACGTAATTTTTTTTTTTTTTTTTTAACCATTAACTACAGTAGCCCAACTGCCAGCGAGAAAAAACGCGGAAATCCCAGACAGTTTACAATGACGAGAGGAGGACTGCCGAAGCGGTCGTTACTTCAGAGCCGCTTGCGTTCGTCGGGGTTTAAAGGTGCTTCGTGTGAACTTTATCCCGCCGCTGACTCGGACACGCAGCCGTCATTGATTAACAATCAAAGCCGCGGCATAATTTGGAGATTTCCCTCCCTCCCGCCTGACGGCGAACTACCCCCCCCCAGTCTCGTCGTTCCTAAATATGAAGCAGCAGCACGCGGTCGGGTTTAACATGCCAGCGTGTCCATGACCGTAAGCCTTCCCTAAATGTTCAGCTTTGTGTAAAAGTTTTGCGTTTTACCTTTCGTGTGACTTGCAGCGGCAGTTTGTTTCCTGATTTTCCGCCACTCCCCCCCCCAAGTCACATGATGCCTGGAGCAGTGAAGGCAAAGCCATTGGTGGAAGTGATATGACATGGGACAGGTCACATGAAGCATCAAAAATGAACTTCAAACAAATATTATCAAAATAAGTCTAATTAGGTCCTCCCCTACGTGTTTGCACACTTGTAAAAAAAACTATTTAAGTGTGTATGTAATTTCTACTAGTAATAACATTGATATGATGCAAAGCGCTACTTTTGTGTTATTTTGAAATGGTTTTGTTTCATATATCCCTCATCCTTATTCCTACTTATTAAATATAGGAATCAACTCATCAGTGGTTCAGTTTCACCCAAAGATTCAAGAATTCAGAAGTCATACTGGTCTCTGTAATGGTTTATTTTTTGACCATTTTATGCTCAAATCGCAGTTATATCCTTCATGTAGTCCAAAAAATAATTCTTTATCTGTTACTTATTCCCAGTAGCCTACAAACACTCCAAATGCTGAGGAAGATGCTGGTCGGTGAGCATCCTCCAGCCCCCTGCTGTTACTGTAAATGCCACAGAGATGCATCTCTGAAGAAAGTGCGTCACGGTTTTTCATTCTAGCATAGCCAGTGACAGGCGCATCGAAAAAGAGGAAGACCATAAAGAACTTGGGTTAAAATAAGAGTTTTAGTATTCAATGTGACAATACCGCATTCTTTCAACATAGAAAGGTCTCTGAAGGAAAAACAATGGAATTTAGATGTATAACATGTTTTAAATGATCTGTTGTACTGTTGAATAGACAGTACTCAAATACTGGACTTAAGTACAGTTTTGAGGAACTTGTACTGTTTCTCAGTATTTCCATTATGTGCTGATTGTACTTCTACGCCACTACATTTTAGAGGAAAATGTTGTACCTTTTATGCAACCACATTTATTTGACAGCTATAGTTGCACGGAAGATTTGGATTTTACATACAAAACATGTGCTCTGCTCAATTTAAGAAAAAAATTGTGAGCAAGCAATTTTTCTCTGCACGGGAAAACAACAATATTTTTGAAAAGTTTCAATCTGGTTTCCGGGAGTATAGCAGCAGTGAGACCTCCCTACTCAAGGTTACCAACGACATTTTAATGGCTAAGGATGATGGGATGTGCTCAGTCCTCGTACTCCTGGACCTTAGCGCAGCCTTTGACACGATCGATCCCAGCATCCCGTTAGGCATGATTGCGGCCCTGGGTGGGGATATCCGGTACAGCTTTAGGATGGTTTTCATCTAACCTGTCAAATAGGAGGTTTTGTGTCTGTGTGAACAATTCTGTCTCTTCATTTTCTTATGTTGTGCCTCAGGGTTCAGTTTTTGCTTCCCCTTGGGCACATTATTCATAGACATGGTGACTCTTTCCATTGTTATACCGATGATACACAGATGTACCTGCCCTTTATACCCACAGACCCTGGAATGCTGAGCTCGCTCAATGCCTGCCTTAGTGAGCTTAAAAACTGGTTGTCAAAATTTTTTTCTTCAGCTGAACTCAAATGAAACAGAGATCCTTATCATTGGTTCCCAGCACCGCTGGTTCCCTAGTGGAACAAATCAAACCTGTTGCATGGAACCTTGGCATTTGGTTTGACGGTAATTTAGGGTTTGAGCAGCACACCACAAAGCTTGTCCAATCCTGTTTTCGTCATCTTAGAAATATTTCAAAAATACGATCTATCATAACTTTCAAATACAGAGAGACCATCCAACATGCCTTCATCTCATCACGTCTGGATCATTGCAACAGCCTATTTACTTGCCAGAACCAAAAATCTATTGATCCACTCCAGACTGTACATAACTCAGCTGCCAGGCTTTTAACAAGAACCAAGAAATGTGATCACATCTCTGCTATTTTAGCCTCTTTACACTGGCTCCCAGTATGTTTTAAAATTGATTTTAAGATCTCGCTGATTACTTTTAAGGCCCTTCATGGCTGCTCTCCCTGCTATATCCCTGACTTTTTAGTACCCTACTTGCTGGTACCTACTATAAGATCAAAGGGCAGAGGTCTTCTATCCCCTCCAGAAGCCTGGGTGAAAACCAAAGGGGACAGAACGTTTGCAGTCAGAGCCCTGAGGCTCTTGAACAATATACCAGAGGAAATCAGGTTGGCTGACTCAGTAATTTCTTTTAAATCCCTACTTAAAACATACTTACTAATTGTACTTGAGTTTTAATTTTCTTTGAACTTTCTTTTATCTCCTTTAAAAATGTTTTTTCTGTTCTTGTATTTTCCTACACAGATTGTTTTTTTTAATCTGTTATCACTGAAATTTTTTTATACACCGAAGTGTTTGTTATCTGTTTCTTATTAAATCTGATGATTTTATGACTTATCCCTTTTTCTTTTGTTGCCTTGTGAAGCACTTTGTAATTTGGATTTTGATAAGTGCTTTATAAACAAAGATTATTATTATTATTGTTGTTGTTTTTTTGTTGTTGTTATTATAGATTAAAAAAAGTACACTCCAAGTACACTAAAACAATGTACTTAACTTGCATCATCTACAACATTAAAATGTAGCTGTAGTAAATGTAGTAAATGTCATTTCATCATTAATAAAATTCCAAAAATGCAATGTAAAGATGATCATTTAACACAATAAAAGACATTCATTCTAATGAGTACTTTTCTTTAAAATTTTTTTAAAATTATGATGTTGCTACTTTTACTTTAGTCTGGGATCTGACCATTGAGGACACTGAGTTCATGTTTTCTGTATTCTTTTCAAAAGTTCTGGGAATTTGGGGATTTAGAAACCTACACTAATCAATTAAAAATTGCTTATGGAGGGTATTTTACAGGCTGATTCCAGTATTTTTAGATTCAGTATATGGAAGTACATCATATTGGAACATTCAGTTTGCAAAAAATATATCTGACAAGTCGTTTGAGTGAATAAAATATGAAAAATAAAAATTATTTTTAAAAAAAAGTTAGCCTAAATTTTCCAATGTTGCCGATGCAGGTTTGGGGCGGACTTGGACTCATGACCTCAGCTTTTCTAAAATCTTGGCTACAGCCCTGTATACTGTAACAAAACTGCAAACATTAAATCACATCTTTAACATCTTGACATGTTGTTTGAAAATGTAACACAAATGCAGAGATGTGTTGAACATGAGTGCTTCAATAAGAACCACTAAAGTCACAGATCTGTGATTTTACTTGACATCTGCTGTCATGTGTTAGCCCAGTAGGGCACAGTGTGCACCATACTGATCATACGTGGTCTGAAGCTTATCAGCTTGCGGGTCTCAAATCAGTTGCCTCTTCTTGTTGAAACTACAACATGTGATAAAAGTCATATGGAACATACGTGGTTGTGAGTTAGTTGACCTCACCCTGCCCTGGGGTTTCAGGTACAAACTGAGGGTCAGGGCCTGTGTTATCTTACTCTGTTGAACTCTTTTGGCCTACAACTCTGCACACTTCTTTGAGATAGTGTTGGCAAACAGTTCATGGTCATCACTGAACAGTTTGATGTTCAAAGATGTGCAGATGTGGCTTCACCTCTGTTGACCAAGAGGACATGGTTAACAGAGGCATAGCTCAGGACATAGCTAATATAGCTTTTATCCTCTTATCAGTTTGCAGAACTGTTCATGAAGTTTGTATTAGTGTGTGCTCTATAGGTTCAGGTGACCTAATCCGTTCAAAAGAATATTATACAGTATATACCTATTTACAACAATGATTTGTGTATTTTAAGGCAGAAAGTGTAAAACCAAACAGAACAATAATGAGATCTTTATTACATTAAACTGTGAATAGAATTAGAGCCTTGTACCTTTTGCTAATCACTTTGAAAATTAAATCCAACTTGATCTTCATAGAACTTTCAAATTTTTTTGTTCTTTGATGGTGTTAGATGTGACAAACCTCTATTAAAAATCAATGGATTGTGGTGAAAGTCTACTTCTTGAGCTGAGTGATTTTTTTTCTAAGTTGTCTTCATTTGGCTTCACACTATATTGATTCTGTGTCTGGTTGCTTGTGGGTACAGTGGCCTGAAAATGTTTGGGCAACCCTGGTCAAAATTTATTTTACTAGCTGAGCGAGTAAAACGTTACCTGATTTCCATACGGCATAAAGTTAAAAATGACACATTTCTTTAATATTTTAATCTAGATTACTTTTTTTTATTTCCACCTTGCATGGTCAGTACTTGGTAACACCCCCTTTGGCAAGTATTACAGCTTGTAAACGCTTTTTGTAGCAGCTAAGTCTTTCAATTCTTATTTCAGGGATTTTTGCCTATTCTCCCTTGTAAAAGGCTTCTAGATCTGTGAGATTCTTGAGCCGTCTTGCATGCACAGCTCTTTTGAGGTCTTTCCACAGATTTTCGATGATGTTTAGGATTGGGGACTGTGAGGGCCATGGCAGAACCTTCAGCTTGCGCCTCTTGAGGTAGTCCATTGTGGATTTTTAGATGTGTTTAGGATAATTATCCTTTTGCAAAAGCCAGCCCCTTTTTTCATCTTCAGCTTTTTAAAAGACAGTGTGAATTTGATCCCAGAATTTGTTGATATTTAATTGAATCCATTCTTCCCTATACCAGGGAAATGTTCTCCGCGCCACTGACGGGAACAAAACCCAAAGCATGAGCGATCCACCCCTGTTCTTAACAGTTGGAGATGTTTTCTTTTCATGAAGTTGTGCGCCCTTTTTTCTCCAAACATGCCTTTGCTCACTGTGGCCAAATAGTTCTATTTTAACATCATTATTCCACAAGACTTATTTCCAAAATGCATCGGTCTTGTTTAGATGTTCCTTTGGAAACCTCTGTTGCTGAATTTTGTGGTGAGGACAAAGGAAAGGTTTTCTGCTGATGACTCTTCCGTCAAGGTCAGATTTGTGCAGGTGTCGCTGCACAGTAGAAACAGTGTACCACCACTCCAGAGTCTGAAAAATCTTCCTGAAGGTCTTCTGCAGTCAAAAAGGGGTTTTTAATTTCCCTTTCTAGCAATCCTATGAGCAGTTCTCTCTGAAAGTTTTCTCGGTCTTCCTCAACTCCAGACCTCAACTTGATCTCCATCGTTCCTGTTAACTGCCATTCCTTAATTACATTACAAACCGAGGAAACAGCTACCTGAAAATAATTTGCAAAATTCTTATAGTTTTCTCTTGCTTTATTGGCATCAGTCATTTTAATTATCAAACTGCTGGGGAGCTGCTTAGAGGAGTCCATGGCTGCTGATTGTTCGGACAGGGTTTGAGGAGTCAGAGTATTTCTGAAGTTTTGAAATTTGCATCACCTGGCCTTCCCTAACGATGATTGTGCTCCAAAAACTATTTTAGATCTGAGACCTTGGTAAATCAAAGATACCAAATCTCTTGGGGTGCACAAACTTTTGTAGGGGGCTCCTTTCCTTTTTTTTCTACTCTAAAATTGTACATCCTCATAAGGAGGACACGGTGTGTTTACGGAATATGAGGACAACAGGAGGGTAACTATTCACTTATCTTATCTATCAGTGAAGGTCCATTGAACCACATGTCACATGGACTGATGTGTGTGTGACTGTGTTTGTCATTGTTTGCCTACATGGGAGTGAACATCTGAACAGAGTGTACAAAAGCTTTGTATCTTTGTAACTATATAAGTCCAGGGTACATGCTTTTGACTCCATCTCTTTCTGCAGTCCCAGCTCCTCAGTCATGCTGCAGCTGACGGTCCTCGGCCTCTTCCTGACATGTGCTGTGTCTCTCAGCAGCTCTGCTGTAATTCTAGAAAATGGCATGCCCATCCTGTGGGCGCAAACGGCCAGCCAAGTGACAGACCTGCCCATACAGAATGGCGTTCTGACTCCTGATCCCTGGCACTTCCTTCACTGTATGAGTCTTTACCGGCTGATGATAGCTGCTACAGACCCGTTTATGGGATCCATGGGGACAAACGCTACAGACAGTCCTTTGTGGGGACTGCCACTGCAGCTTGGATGGATGCTAACTTCTGGTAAGTTGAAATTGTTTTCTTAAAAAAAAATTATAATACTTTCCTACAAAGCTCAGAAAGAACAATGAATTCATAATGTGTCTACTTTTCCAAAATGATAGTCAGTGCAAAATTTCATTGGGGAGTTAGTTTAAGAGCAATTACAAGCTCTGTAGACGTAAAAATCAAAGTCTCACCAATGACCTTTCACTCCTAATATGAATAAATAGCCCATATCTGAAAATGCTTATCCGTTGAGGCCCCCAAAGTGAGTGAACATAACATCATAACACAAGCTACCAAAGAGTCTGGACCGAAACTAATGGTGCAGTGTAAAATGCCTTGTTTCTTTAGGGCGTCTCGCTGATCCAACCGGTGCCACAACCTGCGGCCTGCAAACAGGAGATCCTATGTGTATTTCTACTCAGAGTTGGTGGGGTTGTAAGTATGAACACACACAGACACACACACACACACACACACACACACACACACGCACACATGCACAAATACACACACATGCACACACAAACACGTGTGCGCACAGAACACAAACTACGTCTTTATTTCTCTCCAGGTGTAACCTATTTTGTCTCTGCACTGCCCTTCCTATCTGCCGCACAACAGGGCTTCATGGGAGCGGGAGTTCAGGTATATGTGCAATTGGACATCTCAAACAAAAAGTGAGACAGTTGAGAGAATAGAATGAAAGCAGCAGTCGTGGAATATTTTCAGTTGCTGTTATTTTTATTTCTTTACACAAATATGAATAGTTATGGTTTCAACAATGATGAGGATGATAATAACAATGATATATTATGTTATATTATTAGGTCCAGATGCAGTTGCACACGGGTGTAGAGGACTATTGCACCACCTATGCTGACTGTGCAGCTCGCTACCCTGATGTCATGTCTAAGTGGGATGCCTTTTTTCAGGTATATTAAACACACACACACACACACACACACACACACACACACACACACACACACACACACACACACACACACACACACACACACACACACAGACATACATACACACAAACACACAAACACACACACACATAAATCCACATTCACATTACTGGTTTTGACATAGCAGTGCACTAGCTGACACTATTTCATACATTAACTCTTTTGAATTTACACACATACTGAAAAGAAAATACCACAGTTTTTAAAGGGGCGCTGCACTGATTTGACACATTATGATCAGTCCAATCACCATGCAGAGCAGTAATTACTGCAGCAGCCATGATGCAGTAATTACATTTTTAGTCAACATCTAGTTAAAACCAGAATATGACGTTATGACAATATCTTTTTTTGCCAAACAATTTTTTTTACGCCTTATAAATGTAGAATTCCCAAGAAAACAATATGTTATATGTGCAGTTACAAGAATACACAGCTAAAAATAAAGCACAAAGTCAACTACACTGCTAAAGCAAGAGAGCCAAATTCAAGCTGGCTGGGGGAAACAACAGATAGCCTTGACTGAAGCTAAATTTATTTAATTTCCCCACGTAGTTGTTGCCTAAATGAAATATATCAATTTTGGTGAGGTAACATCTTGGTAATTTAGTTTACTAAGCCACATAAATAAGGCAGAGGCTAAACCCAGTCAGAAAAAAAAATTGCTCACCCAGCTAGGTAGAGTAGCGAGGCAACTAAGCAAACTTAGCGAAGTAGCAGTAACTGCCATCTCAGTTTTTGACTCTAATGTAATTCAGGAATTTGTGTGGTTACAATATATATTGAAGTCACATACCTACATGTATTAAATTGTAAATGAAATAAAAAAGTTCTTCATACATCCATGCTTTAAACCTTTTTTTTCTCAACTTCAGGTTTTCTGTGGTTACTGTGGGTTGTGTGCTAAAAACTTGAAAAACACGGGCATTTATAAGGCAGGGAGGGTCTAAAAATCAGGATGTCTCAGCTTCTGCTGCTTCTGTTTCGATTCTATCGCTCCTTTACGGGACTTTGTGGAAGGGAAACACTAAATTGCTGGAGTACTTTCTTAATCAGCAATTTTGTGTGTTTACAGGGTCTCAAGGCTGCGACTGAGTCTCCTCTGCCTGAAAATGAGAAGAAAGACACTCTCCTTGGTCTTTACTGGGCAGCCCAGATGGCTTCAACTTATGCCTCTGCAGCATGCAACACCAAGTAACCTCTCTATCTATCTATCTATTTCCGGCGCGTTCTTTGATTTGAGAGAGGACTGATTCGAAATACCGTTTAACCTTTTATTTCAAACTGAATCAGTAAAAAACAGTTTGCAACCAATCGCCCAGGAAAAAAAAGGCAGAAGGGTCAGCTGCTGTCAAAGCCATCACTCTGCAGCTGTGCCTGGTGTCGGTGTGTTTCACAATAATATCATATTGAATATGAATGTGATTGGTGGACTATAGTTTGGGGAGGGGGGGCCGTGGTTTAGACTTAGCTCTCCCTAGTAGGTGCACAGGCTGGTCCCAGCCTCTTGGCACCCGACCACATCCAATCCCGGGAGACAGCGCCCTGTCGGAAAACAGGCCCTGCCTCTTTGTTTACTTCCTGGTTCTGACTCTCGTGACTAACCGAGCCGTTTCTTCCCAAGGGCAGGGTGTGCTGTCCTGCCACCTCTGGCACCTGCCTTCAAGGCCGCTTTGTGCTTGTGCCCATATCAGTAAACTCGAAGTGTTCTATCTTCTGTGAGAGAGTGAGGGATATGAGTGCAAACTGTGAACAATGCATTCTTTCTGTTACAGGTCAGTACTATCACCGTGTCAACTCTTCACACCGTGGAGTTAATGCTTAAAACCTTCCCATTGCATGTAACAGAATACTCTTATAATATGAACTTCACTTTAACAATGTGCAACAAACTGTATAAAAACAGAAAGTAAAACACATGCTATAGAAAAACATACATTCAGTGATTGGTACCTTCAAATATTTCAACCCAACCCCATCTATCTATCTATCTTAAAGCTATAGTTCACTATTGCGTGAATTCGAACGAATTCGACTTAAAACAGCCCACATTAGCGGAAAGCTTTCTATCAACTGTGTGTCATTTGCTGTGTGTTTGTGTTCATCTAAGTGTCTGACTGATCTCAGAGCTCACCAGAAACTCCAGGTCTTCGTGTCAAATTTCCTCCGGTATCTCTCCATTTATTCTGCCTCTATACATTTATGAAGTAACGCTGGATTCATAAAGCCCCAAGAAAACGTTTTGTTTTTTTTTTGCTTGAGTTGAAACACTTTTAAGTCTTCAGCTCAATTCACACCGCCAAGGGAGTCATCATGTTCTTTTTGAACACAGTCATGCAGCTAGGTGCGAGTTAGCTTAGCTTAGCGTAAAGACTGGAAACAGGAAGCTGCCTGGCTCCATCTAAAGGTAACAAAATCTGCCTACCAGAACCTCTAGAGATCACTCATTAACCTGTTATATCTCATTAGTTTAATCTGTGCAAAAAAATAAAGTGTTAAAACAAGAGGTTGTGGTTTTAAGGGGGGTTGTGTTTTATGCTGAGCTAAGCTAACCAACTCCTGGCTGTATCTTCGTATTCAGTGTACAGACATGAAAATGTTATAAATCGTCTCATCCAGCTCCCAGCAAGAAAGCGAATAGGCGTATTTCTTTAATCTCTCTCGCCTTGGTCTCCCTCCTGTCCTCTCCCCTTCTTCAGGCAGAGCCACTACTCCTCTGAAGAGGTGTCATTTGCTAACAGCTGGCTGAACTCAGCAGAGTACGTGGCGGCGGCACATTTCCAGTCCAATTTGGAAAAATCTACACAGTTCATATCCCCTCTGCCAAGTCGAGTTTTACAGGTACCTCCGTTCATTTCTAAATCTATCACATTTTCACATCTTGTATATGTATCTAATATTTTTCCTTTTTATCTTATTTGAACGTCTAGGAGGGAGATAGGGCACCAAACATTGCTGATCTGAGTCAGGAGGAGAACCACACACTTTATATCTTCTCCTGGATGAAAAACATCAACACTCTACTTGGTAGGGCAGACACACACATATGTACGCACACACACACACACACACACACACACACACACACACACACACACACACACACACACACACACACACACAGACAAATATCATAACCATGATTTTTCAATTGAATCAGTGAGCTTTTAGGGATGATCATGACCATGTCATCTACCAGGTGGGTCGATGGTGCGTCTGTGGAGAAGTGCCATGTGTTCAGTGACCACAAGAGAGAAAGGCAGTGAGATGTTGGAGCAGCTCCTGCTGAATCCGAGCTTTGCCTCAAACTCTTTCCTGTCCATTGTCACTGGAATGACTACCAGCTGCTGAGACAAACACGCAAACACACTCATAAATGGTAACAGACTGAGATAACAACTCCAATTTTATAATGATACTCACTTTTTCATCTGAAAGTTAAAGACACATGCTAAAATTAATCTGATTTTACACGTGTAAATTCTACAGGATTAATTCTGTAAAACTCATGGGGGGGGATTTCACTAAGACAAGACACTTGTAATACCAAGAGACATAACTGGCATGTCATTTCCATCAAAGTAAATAGTTCAAGTTGGTACTGAAAGTACGTTTTGTCATTATTTGGAGGGTTTAAATCACCTGACAGAATACAGTGTAAAGCAGGTAATCCTCAGTATGTACTACATGTTCTCGTCATGCTCTTGAGATTATGTGTCCAAGTAAACTGTCGACAGTCCCCTCACTTTTACTGTCATTTGTTGTGGAGCTTGATACTGAACTTGAATGAATATATAGTACAACGCTATATTTATGAAAGCTTTACTTTGCAGATTTAAATTCTGCACACAAAATAAGTGATTACTTTATAAAATATCATGCATGCTAGATATGCATCATGCTAGATTAAAATTCTTACACATTCATGCTTCAGTAATAACAATCCAATTATAAGATCGACAGGGGCTATTTTGAATAATACCATTACTTTTGATACTTTAAATACATGTTACAGATAATATTTTTGTGTTTTTTCTCAAGTAAGATTTAAAATTCAGGAATTTTACTTGTAATGGAGTATTTTACACTGCAGTACTGCTACTTTTACTTCAGTAAAGGATGTGAATACTTCTTCCGTCACTGGCAGATGGGTTTAAAGTTTAGATTGTTGCGGTCAAGTCCAGCTGAAACATGATGTCACTACAGCTGTCTGTTTAAAAATTTGACAAACGTCTTCATTTTTGAAATGTATTTTTCCTGGCTTTAACGATGATCAGTCTCTAAAGTGCGTGGTAAATCAGTATGTCATATGGAGCTCTAATCCAGTCCAATAGTGCTCCCTAGAGGTGATATGTTGTAAATACTAACCTATGTTGTAACTTTTCCAGGAATTGTTAGGGATGTTATGCACCTGTCAGTCATCATTTCCCCGCTTAATTTTTCCCCAGTGATATGGCTGCCATTCTCTCTGTCTGGTAACATCTTTGTTAAAACCAGTTGCTGGTTTTAATGCTGTGGCTGATCCATGTATATTTGAAATCAAACTTACAAAAAACATTTCTTGTCATAAAGTGGTGAAAAAGATATGGACCCACAGCATTAGCAGAATAGTGTTACATACAAGTTAACGTTGGATAAGGCAGTCACATGCTTGCAACCTGCAAGTTTATTCTGTAACCCTGTTGTAGTTACTGGAGTGAGCATCCATACACAAAGATGTTACCAGACAGAGATAATGGCCACCATATCACTGGGGAAAAATTAAGCAGGGAAATGATGACTAATGCCCATTTCCTTATAATTGATTCATATCAGACACAGCCATCTTGGCCAGAGCCATATAAACACTATTTTCAGTTTGTATACATAGCTGCAGGGTTTCCTGGTACTGGATTATTGAAAAAGAACAGAAACACTTTAAAGATTATTTCTGTAAATATAGTTTAGAATTGGAAAAATTGGAAACCAGTAGACTGAAGATGACTGGGAAACCTTTAGTTCATAGATGGTGTGTGAGAAAACAAATTATGGAAAAGTCTTTATTTCAACACAAAACATAACATTTACTTTAACAAAATACGACACAGAATTTGAATCGCTGTAGGTGATGCCATCAAATAAGAATGACATCGAAGACATTTTCAAAAGGAAGACACAAAGGGTCATTATACTCGCTGTGGAAAAGCACAATAAAAAACCCCTCTGTATGTTATTAAAATCATATATCTATGCTAGCTCATGATTGTCAGTGGAAAAGCAATATCAAATACAAATTCACAATAACAAAACACAAATACAGAATGTGATATCCTGTCAAGGCTTAGACACTATGTGTATTTTAACGGCATTTTTCTTTTCTTTTTTTTCTTTTTTTGCTTTTTAAAGCTTACTCTTGGTGTTTCTTCCTATTCATGATCAACCGTTTTTTTTTTTTTACAGAACATTAAGTTAGTGCTGCCAAATTTTTGTTCAGTACAAAAACATGAATTGCATTAAATGGAATTTTGAAGATTTTGGTACTACTCAGTTTTACATGAAGCTAATTAAACGTATCACTTACTCACATGGTAAAGCAAATACAGAATACCCAGAAGGAATCTGTAAATAACTGCAGTAAAAATAAAAAAATAAAAAAATCTTACATAAGCTGTGCCAACTTCCAGACAGGGCACACCAGTAAATACTGCTTCCTCAGGACATGGATAGCCTGTTCAAAATAGTAATGAATGGAGATTTGATAATACACATGTACCACTGGTTAATTTACAGTAGTGGTTCCCAAACTGTGGGGTGGGGCCATCTGGAGGGGCGCAGAGGTACTGCCGGGGCGCACATTACCGAGTGGCATATGAAACCATAGAAGGTGAAAAGACTTTTCACAGCAGATTACTGGGTGTAATTATTAACAACATTAATTGTCAATTCACCAAACCCCTCCCCTGAACAGCAACTTCAAATCAACTCTTAGCAACTGGGCATTGCAGGTGTTTCCAGCTTTGGATTTGCCCACGTGCAGAAGAAGTGTTCATCGTGCACCAGCAGTACTCGGCATTTAAAGAATTTAGAGAAATTTATTTTTCAAATCTTTGTAAAACCCAAAAAACGAGTAAAATTGTAAACAACGGATTAAAGAGGATGTTATCTGCTCTACTGTAAGATGGAAATGTTTTTATCTGGATTTACTTTGCACCTTTCAAACTAAATCATTATGTGGGGTTACAGGTTAAAAAATCCTAGTTCAGGACAGGAGCATCCACTTCATGGCAGCCAGGATATAATAATATCAGAGTCTGGAAAAAAATTAACATCTGTACGATAGTACTGAGGCGAAATAACTCAATCTTCCAATACAAAAACAATGTGGCTCCTTATTTCCATGGTCCATCAACTGGTGAGGATGTTAATTTTTGTATGTAACTTATAGCTTTAGCTTCAGGGTTTTACCATTAGCTGTATCATTGGCTACATAGCCATCACCCTTTTTACGATGTTTAAAAGGAGTCTGCTGGAAACATTAAAAAGACAGCTGGAAATGGATTTTTTGTTTAAGCCGAATCGTGAAATCAGTGTTAAAGAGCTAGTTAGCTACAGCTGATAAAACCTGCTAGCGACAGTTGTTATTTCAGCTGACAAAGCTGAGTTGTTGCCTAGAAATTAAATGTCTGTTTCTGTTTACTTCTGTGTGAAACTGAAGGCCGTTTGCTTCAAAGAAATTACCTGTTACCATTGTCATTGTAAACTCTGTATGTGCTGTGTTAGAAAGGAAATCTGACAGGTTCAGCAACATTAACTAAGGGGGGACAGGGCTTAGTAAAGAGTAAAATTATTAAATTGTATTGCAGTAATTACTTGAATGGAGCCATTGTTAATGTTGTAAGTTCCACCTTTGCTTTTCCTGCTATGACAAGTCAAACTGTCTGCTGATAGAAAGGTTCTCATGTTTTGATTTTCATTTGAAGACCAGATGCCAATGAAAAAAATGCAAGAAAATGCATTTCATGTTCGTATTGAAGAGGTACTGCACACTTAAACATGTTTTTTGAGCTGTAAACTAAATGATATGACAGTAGTGTGATGAAACAAATCATTGCTGGTGTTGATGTTGACATTTCTCACCAAAGTTATAAAAATCGGTATTTCATGGGTTGAAAATGGCTCAACACGCCATCTACTGTTTTAAATCATCTTGAACCTTTCAAGGCCAATGCAGACATAGAGTTACCTGTTTGAGACTTCTTTATGTCATGAAATTTATATAAAAAAAAGAAAGTTAATGCCCTCTAATCAGAGGTAGGTGGCCCACCTCCACCAGCACCCGTTCTTGAGTGGGAGTATGTGAGACCGTGCTCATTTTTAATTCGTATACTGATCGAGACTCATCTTTCACGGGAGTTTATGCTATCTTTTACTAACCCTCTACTTAGTATTTTTCCATTTTGGTGCAATGATCACAAGTAGGACTCGTGCTTTTGATGTCTGTAGAAGCACCAGCGGACTGCATTCTTTCCCTTCCGACCATCATATGGCTCGGCAATGGTTGCAGATGGCAGCAGGTCCCTCAATAGCAACACACTGCTATGTACATTTGCAGCTGGCGTTTTACATGAAAGTGCTATTTTAACTACACACTTGGGGGCATTACTGGGTTTGTGTTGCTGTCCATTTTTCTCTGGCCTGGGGACGTCGCTGAGCAACTCCTGCCTTACACATCCATGTTAAATCTTGTGTAAAGTGTCACATTGAGCAATATGGTATCCTAGTGACTGCAAGGATACAGAAAACAGACGTGGATTAAAAATGTCAACATGCTCCAAAAGGAATGATAGTCAAGGATGTTTTATCGCCCCATTTCCTCTTAGAGTTTGATATAAATTTCTCCAAGCTTGACAAATACTGTGAAAGATGGCATACGTAACATTGAGTCTGTCCAGATATAAAATAGGAATGTCACTGTAAAGTTTAAACACAAGAGAGGAGTACAGCTGGAATGAGAAATTTAAACAAACATCAGTCAAACCCACTCAGGTTCCCCCACTGTAGAGCTTGAGCAGCGAGGGAAGCAAGTGAAACAGCTTCAGCAAATAGTCGGGGAGAAACATCTCCCACTTCAAACTCAAATAAATTTTAATCATGGGGGAAACGTCCAGAGATTTCAGATGTTTGGTTTAAAATTAACATGTATTCCACATACACACGTACTACACAGTGCGGTCTTTTTCAATCTTGCTTTGGATTCTTGCTGTTTGCTGAGGGGTGAGGTAGAGAAATGACTGAATGGCAGACCTGCTGTTGGCTGAATTATGATCGAGATTGCATGTTGATGGCGTTTGCATCTGGAGTGTTGCTTGGCTATATGAGAGGTAGAGGATCTCTGTGCCTCACACAGGAAACAGCCCTGAGCCTGCGAATGCACTGGAGTTTATGTGTGTGTATGTGTGTGTGTGAGAGAGACAGTTTGTTTGAATCTGTGTTTTTTCGGATCTATATGAGATAAAGCTTTTGTTAGTGTGTGGGCATGTAAAACTGTTATATGTACAGATACTGTATATATTGTGTGTATATGTCTGTTGAGAAGAATGTCCAGGATGTTATTATGCTTCTCCATAGGCTGAGGCCTTGTCCTTTAACAGGTCCAGACACAAGTGACAGCTCCAGCTCCCTGTGGAGAGAGAGAGACAGAGAGAGTCTGAAATCTTTGTCGTCTGTGCTCTTTTCCATATATAGCCTTTGATTGTAGCCTGTCTCAAATCTACTGCTCATAACATACTGTATATAGTGGTAGTCCACTGATGTACTGTATATTAAAACCCATGAGAGTGGCTCTCAGCTGGCGTACCTTCAGGAGGCTGGGTCATTGGAGGCTTCAGGCAGTACATGTGGTATCCTCTGTCACAGTCATCACAGAACAGCAGCTGGTCCTACACGGGCAGCACACAATCAACATCTTAAATCGTGTATGAAATGTGTACAGGGGGCAGAAAAATAATTATAAACCCTAAAATGGTGCTATACAAAAAAACGAACTTATGTGGCTGCCCTCTGGGTTTATGATAATAAATTATAATACAGCTTTTATTCAATAAGAAAACATATTATTGAGTCACTGACTGGGTATGATTTTTTTTTTCAAACCTGTAATGAAAAAGAAAACCTTTTTCACATGATGTGTAATTCATCAAGCTTATACAGTGTATATCTGCCTGGCATACATTTAGTGTAATGTATTGCGTATGACAGGCTGAATGCTGGCTGTGGAAAGGTCACAGCATTAAAAGAAAAACATGTCAAATTTGACGCAGTTCAAAGCAAATTCAAAAGGAAATCTGGTACTAACATCTGAACACTGACGTTTCCCTCCACTACGGTATACGTACGTCATTCTCTGAGGTTCCACAGAGACTGCAAGACTTGCACTCGATGCACTGCCACTGGTACGTCCTCACCGCCTGCATCATGTTCTCAGTGAACTGCAGGCATGTGGGGTGACCTGTGAAGGGCGAAGAGGACAGACGAGAAGAGTGAAGAAGAAAGGAAGGAAGGAAGGAAGGAAGAAAGGGAGGAAAGAGTGGATAGCCAGAAATGTTTACAAAGCAAAGTCAGTGGTATTTTCTCATGTAAGAGTTTATAGAGATGTGGCAGAACATCGAAACATATTTACATCAATTTCATCTACATCATATTTACAGCAGCTGTATCTGTTTGCCCCGGTGCTGGCTTCAGGCTTTCAGGCACACTGATGATGCATTTTCTATATTATTGAAAATGAATAAAGACTATTTCCAATATGCTAAGAGTTTGTAATTTGCTGCATTTTATTTTAAGTAATTCCTTGATACTATAGATTGGTCTTTTCAATTTGTTTCAAAGAAAATAGGTTATTGGAATGCAATGCTTTCCCTGGTTGAGATAAATAAGAAAACCCCAGAAAACATTATTTCTCCCTTCATTCAGAAAATACTCTAAGATTGTCATACAACAGCCAGCAGTAAGTGTTAAGTGTGTCTGTGATTCAGGCAAGTGTAACTGCACGCCATGGCATTGATGGTTCATACAGCTGGGCGAAAATTAGCATCAAAAGCCATCTAGCCACAAAAGACAAGTGATTATACTGTGTGTCTGGCAAAAAAAACACACATGCAAGTGATGCGTGTGCAGGAAAACACAGCCAAGCAGTATTTTATCATCTTCCCTTAAATGTACAGCCGAGAATACACACAAAAAATGATATTTGGTATATGTAAAATTATCTTCTTGTTCTTTATCTCAATAAAAAACATTTTATAGCTACTCCCAATGCCTTTTATAGCCTCCCCACAGCCTCACCGTGCTGTCAGCAACTTATGAGCACAGTTATCTGCATCACCGTGGTATCAATGGGGTATCAATGAGCCATGAATGAGCCATAATCAAGGATGAACTAATTTACATCTAGACTGGAAAAGCAACCAGAAACATTGAACACATAACCTGTCAGCCTCTGACAGGTGAGTAAAGAAAAACGGGACCTGAGTAGAATTTATAGCAGAGATGTTTAAATTGCTGCCTGCCACCCAAAATCAAAACGGGGAATGACGGTTGGGAAGAAATAGATTCATATATTCATAGATGGGCCTATCATCGTAAATGCATAGCACTTAGCACCAGGTATTAGAATAAGCATTTCTACTCACCATCTACTAAAATAAGAAAGAATCTAGTTTTTAAAGACAGAGAGGAGCAATGGAGTGGCGATTGGCTCTTACCTCTCGGCTACCTGTCCTCTTTAGCCAATGGAGTGACTCAAGAGTCCACGTTCATCCCTCCCCCTTCCACATTAGTGGCCAGTCATGTAATTTACTCCATTTTCTCTGGTCCACCATGTCTGCTATTAACTTTTTCAGTCCAGAATTAATTAGGATGTAGCCGTGTCGTTTAGCCTATTGTCTTGATTATCTGATGCAAGCAATGTCAAGTGTAAGGCGTTTACTTTTTGTTTATGAAAAATGGAAAATGCCATAACAGTAAAATCCATATGAGCATGATTAAAAAAGAAACCACTGGTGTCCATCAGAGACCAAGTTATCAAGAAGAAGCTGGCTTTATACATAAATAAAAGAGTTCAGAATAATCCGGTGACTTTTCAGGTAGAGGTGTCTTCAAGGTGAGCCACTGTAGTCCGGTCTTTGCTTTCAGTCTTTCACTTTTCCCTCAACGAAAACATTTAATCAGAAAAGGATTTTTATTGCCATGAGGTCCAACTAGTCAAGCCGTCCTGTTATCAGCTGTCAGCCACAGCATCATCATCGTCTGAAAACAAAACGTCCAGCTCTGCTTCTTCAAAGCCATGAAACGTGGAGGCCTCGCTGTCTGACGCGTTGCCGAACAATTCTTCTAGAGCACTCATCTTCCTCCCATCCTTCTTCACTCCTCCTCTTCCAGCTACCATGAAAACATCAGCGTCAGAGCAACACAGACAAGGCCACACACTGTTGCAGCTGTTCTAAAAAACTACCGTAGCAAGTAAAAACATCTCACTTGCTGAAATGAATACCCTACTCACAGTTGAGCTGGTTCGAGAAAATTTTTGTTGAAATATCCAGCAAATGCGCCTTTGGCGGGTGTGGAAAAAAAGGGGGGAAAAGAAACAGAAAATGCAGCCAAATGTGCTGAAAGGTAATGCATGAAAACTGAGCAACAAAAGACTGAAGGCATGTCTTCAAAAGGCAGAAGACCTTACTGATGTACAAGGCTGACATGGAGGAGCATGCAGGATGAAAGCAAGCAGCGGGGCCTATGAATCAATATTATTTTAAATGAAAAATTGCAAAGAGTTCCAGGAGTTGGCTCTCAATTCTCATGGTCTACAAGGCTCATCGATAACCCATTGAAAAGACACTGTAGCAACATGAAAGCTCAATTCACTGCACAACATAAATGTCTAATGAAATTTACATCATCAACCAAGGCCTAGCTAGACTTTGTAATGATAGAATACTTATTAACGTACTTTCCAAAATATTTTAGCCAAAGAAATTATGTAATTATTACTCCATATATAAATATATATATCTATATATATATTTGATGCAGAGTCTTAACCTGCATCGGAGACACACCATTTTAGTCCATGTAGCACAGATAAACATCGCAAGGAAGCCAGGAATACACATGAACAAGATTGTGGATAAAAAGGAAGCAAAGGGAAACAAAAATGAGATGTGTAGTAAACACAAATTAAAGAATGAAACTCGCAGACGGCTAACTTCTGAAAATCTTGTTTATTTTGTAAAGAAATAGTTTGGCCTTTTCGTGAATATGGTTATCGTCTTTACTAACGAGAGAGACATGAAAAGATTTATATCACTTTAATGTAGGTACGCTAAATATGAAGCTAAAGCTAGGTGAGGGTTAGCTTAGCTTAGCTTAGCCTGACTTAAAGACTGAGAACTGGGGAAAACAGCTAGCGTAGCTCGGTTCGTAGGTAACAAAATCTGCCTACCAGCACCTCTAAAGCTCATTAATCAACCTATTATATCTTGTTTTTATAATTAATGCAAAACGTCCCATAAAATCACAACCTGACGTTTTTATGCTTTGGACTTTGTATGCATTAAACAAACGTATTTAAACAAATATATAATGTGTTAACTAGTGAGCTTTAGAAGTGCTGGTAGGTAGATTTTGTTACCTTTGGACAGAGCCAGGCTAGCTGTTTCCCCATTCCCAGTATTTATGCTAGGCTAGACTAAGGTAACCGGCCACTGTCAGCAGCTATATATTAAACACATAGCAATGACAGAGTTATCAGTCTTTTCATCGAACAAGAAAGAAAATAAGTGTATTTCTCAATATGTTGAACTGTTACTTTAATAAGGGTTGTATTCTCTTGCTGTGCTCTTAAAGTTACTCATATGACATTCTTTTAAATCCACTAATTTGACTGGCAGGAAACAAAACTATTACTTGTGGTTTAAATGCTGATGTCAACAAAGAACCAGAAGTTTCAATGGAAAAAGTTGCAGATGTTGGGGACTCACCAGAGCGTCCACAGTCAGAGCAAGACACCAGCTCCTCTGCCTGGCCTGTCTTCCTGTTTGAGTCCTGGTCGCCCAGGCAGAAGTCACAGTAGTCGTTGGGGATGATGGCACCATCTGGGCCCTTCTGAGCTGTTGGCAGGGACAGACACATGTAAGGAAAAGTATACATGAGCTGCCGTTTATTTCCTGACAGCTCGAGGTCAACTGAGATATTATAAACTGTGATTTGAAAAATTGCATTGTTATACGTTACTCTGAATTTAAAGGTGCTGCTCTCTGGAAAGTATTAGGGCATTCCAGAGCTTCAATTTTCAGAAAACGTCTGTAGCTCTATGTAGCATCTTACGTTTGTGGTTGTCTGAGCTCTGTGGAGGAGATGGGGCCATTTCTGTTTCCTTTTCCTCCTCACCCTCCTCCTCTGCCAGGTGAGTGTGGGTGTAGTGGTAGCTCAGGCCGGGCCGGTTCTTGTAGCGCTTTCCACAGACTACAGATAGAACATCACAGGTCCATTAGAAAAATGTAAAACCTTGTGCAACATAGATTAACTAGGATGGAGTAGTAAATTAAAAAGTCTGCTCAATGTCCACCGTCATCCCTGCCTGAAGAAAAAATTAACAGATTTTATGCAAGATGTCAAAGAAAACTTCAACTCACTGTCAGTTTTCATCTTTGATGGCTTGCACTCTACAAAAATCAAGTATACACTAGAAATGTTCAGTTTAACCTGACTGTCCCAATGCATCCACACCATGCTGCTATATATGATGCTATATTTCTAACTTCAGAGAAGCTAGTTAGTAAAAGGACACACCGAGGCACACTAAAAGTATCAGCCTACAACTTTTGTAACAAACAATGACTTCTTTGCGTTAGGTTTGCCTGCTCTTTACATTACTAACGTTACTGTGGGTTAGTGTAAGCAAGCCATTAACGCTTGAGCTTAAGTTTATCTTGTTGTTATTGTACTGTGACACCATCACTTAATATGTAAATATAATTAATATAAATATTTAATGAATATAAAAAGAAATGAAGGAAGCACTTTGTCTGCTAGAATTACATTGCACAGACTATATATATTTAGTCTTACATTGTATTAGATTTTGGAATAAATGAAGACTCTTCACATTGAACACAATAGAGCTGTAGCCATCATAGAAGTTTCTCATTATCTATCTAGTGCGTTATTGTAGTGCTGCAGTTTTGCTACTTTTGCGGCCATTTCTGTCTCAAATTTAGTTAGTGTGACCAAATAAGACATAGATGGAAAGCTATCCATCCCTTTATAAATGACCTTGTGTTGCCCTTGCCACTCCATGGTTAAAAACTGATAACAATTATAATTTTCCAAAAGAAAAAAAAAAGAAGGCCTTACAACACTTCTACAATGGCTACATCCGTGGATCACATCACAGCTATAGAGTGACCTAAGAAACATGCATCCCTCAGTGCAGCATTAGCTGAGCTGCTGCTAGAGCGTGATTTGGTGCATGCCTTGCAATGAGTAAGCATTAAGGCAAATGGAGTAGCGTTAGTGTCGTGCAATGCTTCCACTGCAGGAGGAGATTTCTGTACTAGCCTAAAGCATTTTAAAGCATTAGATATCTCCAAAAGATTAGCATTCAGTCAGCCATTCCCACACCAGATGCCCATGAGCAGAAGGGCCAATCATAAAGACAGTTCATGGAGCCCTAGAAAGACAATATGGCAACAGGTTCAGATACCTTCTTCAGCCTTTTTTGAGTTATGCTTTTGTTTGTATCTATCTGGAACAGAGAAGACACAAAAGCAAACAATAAAGGAAAGACAGAACAAGACACAAAATGAGGATGAAATTCATTTGTTTGAGGCTCAGTCAGTGTGGCTATCTCTGTCCACATCCCCATGGCAATCCATTCCTGGGGACTTTTGCCCAAGTACGTAAGTGGCATGCTAGTCAGGTCTGGATTAACAGCAAACTCTTTCTTCATGCTGCAGAGGACTGCTCTTAGAAACAGAAGAGGAGAGGGCTACCATTGGAAGATGAAAGAAAATGACTCGTCTGATAGTTTTCTAAAAAATTTGGAGCAGGCATGTAGAGAAAGGTTTCCTGACAATACATCATAAAGGAATTAATTTACAGTAGGTAAAATATTAAGTCGTTTTTAATGGCCAGGTCTAAGGAGAACAGAGTTTCTCCACTTCCTTGAGCTTTAAGAGACACTGGGATTCTGAATTTCGACTAACATCTGAAGAACAAACTAATAACCTGATCACATAATTGCACACGAATCAAGCTTTCTCTTCTCTTACTGTCACAGACGTATGGTTTGTCCTGGTCGTCAATGTTAACAGGTTCTGACCTCCGGCGACTTGATCCTCTGCTCTGAAAGGAAAGACAACGTACATCTGATATTTAATCCTCCAATGTATGAACATTCCAACACAAATTCAGGATATTTGAAAGCTGTCATTTTGAGCATGTTAGCATGCTGATGTTATTTAGCTAAAAGCACTGCTGTGCCTAACTACAGGCCTACAGAGCTGCTTTTGTCCTAGAAAACTGTGAAACTGTGTTATCATTCTCTTTTAGACCACACACACATGTAAAATCTGTGTTTTGTCTCTGACACTCACTTTGCCTCGGTTTCTGTTCTTTCTCTTTGGAGTATCCATTTCAAAGTCTTCATCATCATGGAAACCGTCCCCATTTTCTTCTGCCTCCAGTACTCTCTGCAGAGTGCGAACACACATAAAGAAAGAGAGAGAGCTAGGGCATGAAAAGGTTAAAAAAGAGGGTGAACAGTACAATGTAGAAGTATAGCTTAATATTCTGATATTTCCACTGCTCTCGGTTGTAGTGAGATTATTCATTTTAAAACTAATGCTACTATCAAATTTAATACGCATCAAATTTCCCCCCCCCCAATGGGCAGTTTCATCCTTGGACGAGAGACAGAGAAACAGGGATGATACTGATGAATTTGCATTTTCAGACCATCCAGTAAATTCATTTTTTGTTAAGACCTTACGTATATGTTTAACGTGGATTGTCAAGGCACCTTGAACAACCATGGATATAAATGTCTGTGAAGATTCACAAGAGTCATCCAGGTCATGCTATATCTAAAAATGCTAAATACAGTTGCCCTTGACTTTGTACTCCTAGCTATGAGGATATTAGATTTGCATCTACTAAAACAGGATACTAAGCATAACTTAATGATGTCTGATACACAACAAACGTATAACAAAAAAAACATATACCTGTATTTCCAGCAACGTCTCCTCTTCCTTACTGATGCTGTTTTTTTTCTCCAATAGGCTGTCTCCCCTCAGGAGGGCCTCCAAGGCTGTGGCCTCCCCTGGGGGCACCTCACGCTTGGGGGCCAGCTCGGCTTCTGAGGAGGACATGGCAGAGCAGAATAAGATAAAGAAGAGTATTTGAGATGGTAGGTGTGTGTGTGTGTGTGTGTGCGTGTGTGTGTCTGAGGCGGTAAAAAGTGTGTGTGCATTCAAATTTACTATTCACATTGATTGGCTTAAATATACTTTTATATACTACCGTAGTTACATTTCCTCTACTGGCTATCTGCAGGCCACTTGAGTTACCAGCTTTTAAATCACTGCTTGTAAGCTTAAATTGTATCTCTCTTCTTTCCTCTTCCAATCTACTTGAGCTTTCTTCCTCTCCCTCTTTTCATTTCCACAGAGATGAACTTGCTGCAGCATTGACTCTGTCCTTGTCTTTGAACTAATAATAATACTAGGATGAAAACAGAATGAAAGCAGGGATGTGATAAGAAAGGCAGGGACTGAGCCGGGCTACCAAGACTGTAAGACACTGTTATTGAATACAGAGCTGCTGTACCACTTTGTCTCCTTTTTTCCCTCCTCCTCCTCTCCCCACCATACAGTATGTACCTCCTCTCTGTTCTCTGCTGACACCCTTTCTCCTCTTTTATACTAAATCCCCCCCCCCCACCATTTTCTTTGCCCTCACCCATCCTCTTTCCCCTTCATAACCCCACCGCCTCTCCTTTGACTCTCCGGGGCAAACATGGAGAGAATACACCAATCAGCCACAACATTAACACCGGTCATTTATTTTAATGTTTTAACTGATCGGTGTAAGTGGAGCCAAAAAGCATCCTCCACTCCAGCCACACATGAAAAAACATTCATACAGACCCAATTAAATCTTTGCCAAAGTCCCAAATATGTATATAAACAGCCCTCAGTGTCATCTACCCTCGCTTGCACCTTTATTCCTCTCATCAGATTAAACAAGGAATTTATATTCTGAGGAAAGCAAAATGGCTGCTGAGGCACAGCCCCTGACTTGAGCTGTAACATGCAAAAGGAAAAGCAGAGAATCTACAAAAACAAGGAATTAAAATTCTGGTTTCAAACTCTTTCAAAGTAACCTTGTGACAGAGCCTCTGTATATCTTCACACACACAGACAAACCTCTCTGCTCAGGAAGCATTAAATAAACATAAAGCATTTCCAAAAGCCCGAGAGAGGAGCACTCACATTCCTGTATTCTGTTATGATAGATATCTGGGCCAAACTGCAGAATTGGATTTCAGAAAAAAAAAACAACTGTAGACTTCTGCTTGTTCACCCTCCGCTACAGAGGCTTTCCTGTCCTTGCTAACTAAAGTATATCACTACTTTTCTCTCTCTTTGTGTGCTTTGGTTGCTGGTTGGTTGCAGCTCTGAAGAGTTTCTTCTCTTTTTTTTTTTCCTGTAAATGACTGTGTCCTCTGCTTAAAGCTGAGTCGTTTTCGGTGGAAACTTCTGGAGTATTATATTGCGTCTGGAAGACAGCGAGGAGGAAACAATGGTGTGGCAAAGCAGAAACAAAGACCTTCCTTTATGTCTCCCCTGTATCAGGTTCTTGGGGCATTCCTTTGCTAAAATCCCCTATAAAACACACATATGCATGCATGTATGCACACACACACACACACACACACACACACACACACACACACACACACACACACACACACACACACACACACACACACACACACACACACATAAAGAAACACACACTTCCACCTCACAAGACTCACTCACATTCTAATGCCTCATGGACAAATGATTATAGAGGCCCAGTTAGGGTGCCTCTGTGCTGTAACAGAGAGCAAGAGTCATGTGTGGGAGTGCTTGTGTGCTCATGTATGCATGTGTGTATGTGCGTGAGTGTCTACTGCCAGAGAACAGTGAGAGGAGGCATTGATTCAGGGGAGAGAATGAACCTGGGGACCTGGCGAGAGAGACGGGCTAACCAGAGCCAGATGGTCAGATAGCGCCAGATACCGTCAGATAACGCCACTCAGCACGCCTACAGCTCTGTGCAGCTATACAAGAGGACAAGAGGGCACAGACATAACGTACAGTATATGTGCATTTAAATGAAAGTTCCTTCAACAGAAAAATGAGAGGGTGCGCCAGTTATTGTATGGTCAGTACTGCTGTGGCCATGGCTTTTAACTGTGTATACATGTCAATGTGCTGCTGGGCTGTGTGTGTATCTGTGTGTGTGTGTGTGTGTGTGTGTGTTGTTTGTCTTACCTAGTCGAAGCTCACACAGGCGGAGCTGTGGATCCAGAGGAGGGTGGAGTCGCCTCTTCTTTCTCCAGCAACGAGCAGGGTAGGTATACATCTGTCCCACCGCTTGGCCTGGACGCACAGACAGACACACACACACACACACACACACACACACACACACACACACACACACACACACACACACACACACACACACACACACACACACACACACACACACACACACACACACACACACACACACACACACACACAAACACAAATGCACACGCACACACACACAGACACACGGACACACACACGCACACACACACATATATAGTATATGTACACACAAGCGGACACATAGGCACACAGGAAGAATTTTAACAACCACTGGCATGCTTACAATTTTAACAAAACTTGCTCTGAGACCTCTCCACACACATTCGCAAAGCCACACACACAAAAATACACACAGTGGACTAGTCTTGTTTTCTTGACACTTAATATGTCCCAATTTCAGTGTTCAGGCCAATGGTCCACATATTCAGAAAAATCCAGCTCTTGTGGTCAGATTCCAGAAGCTGTTTGTTACATAAAAATCTGAAATTTTGACAACAATGCTTTGGGTAGTTTATCAGACATATAAGTGTGGAAATGTTACTTAATATTTAGAATAGTTTTACATTCAGTTTTACTCCAAATAACTATGTCAATAATACTGCCTTGTCACTATTTCAGCAAAGCAGGCTTCTTTTACTTGGATCGAATATTTTGGTCTCTCCCCTTGTGTCTAATCATATTCCTTCATTAGCTTAGCAGAAGAAAAAAATGGAGGAAGAGAAGGTTTTTTTTTTTTTAATGCATGCATGGACAGAGAAAAAAAAATCAAGAAAAAAGCAGGGGAGGGATAAACCCAGAATAAATGCATATAATGTGAGTTAGTCGGCCACAAAGTATAGGGTGTGGCCTGAAGGGCTTTACATACAAGATGGAGAGCAGGCTATTTGTGTCCAGCTCTCAGCAAAGAGCAGATTGTTCCCTTTGGCTGAACAGGCGACCCAGATGTGAAGAACACATGCTGACTGCGTGTCTCAGGATAAATCAGCAAGTAGTAATTCATAAAATATACAAGAGCGGTTGATTTGATTTTTTTTTATTGACTTTTAAATCTCACGAATTAACATGTTAGATTTTGCAGTGACTTCCTGAATCCATAATTGATTACCTGGCAATAGCAGTGATAATAAGACTCCAAGAATTTACTTGAAATAATAAAAATAATACTTGATGTTTTTACAGTGAATTTTTAAAAAAAAAAAGAATTTTAAAAAACAATATGTAACATGCTAATAAATGAGCTTTAGCGGTTCTGGTAGGTAGATTTTGTGACTTTTGGACAGAGCCAGGCTAGCTGTTTCCTTCTGTTTCCAGTCTTTATGCTAAGCTAAGCTAACCTGCTGCGAGGCTATTAGCCTTCTATTGAACAGACAGATAAGAGATTTGTGTGAATCTCCCGATTTAACTCTACTCAAGATAGCTGATGACTGGATTTCACAACATGTAGAATTATTCCTTTAATAAAAGTAGGAGTAAAACGTTTTTTCAACCCTTGCAGTGTTTCTCACCGGGCTGTCGGTGGCGCTTTTCCATCCAGATGTAGCAGTTGTTCTGTGCCACACCAGTTTGCGAGTCCAGGAAGGGCATGCGCACACTGCGCTCGGCACAGAGACGGGCATTGTAGCTGCGACAGTGTTCGATGGCCTCCTTATAGAACTGGTCACCCAGCCTGAACACAGACAGACAGAGAAACAAGAAAAAGTAGCAAGTAGTGAGGCAGACAGACCTGAAAGAACACAGACAGAAGATGATCACTTGTAATTCATGTAATGTAATGAATCAGGCTCATTATCTTTTACTTCTACTGCAACTGCTCCATTCATTTCACATCTGAAGTAGATTGAAAAAATAATTCTTTGTGAACTCAAGTTACCCACAAGTAACATTATAGTCTTATTTTTGCTATTGATCCATGCTATTTGCAGCATGCTTTTTCGATATCTGCTTTCTGTGCACTGAGTCATTCCTGCTGTTGAAGTCCTATCAGCTGAATGCACGTCTTTGTGGATAGTTAATGGCAATAACATGTGCTGGGCGGCTGATGAGTTGATATGGTCTGCAAATCAAGTATACAGGTGGGGCACAATAAGGGCTGTGAAGGCACACACAATACAGGAAACAATTATGAACCATAAGCGTAGAAGAAATGTTTTCATCCTGTCAAAATGATAGATGAGTCAGAGGGCTGGATCGAAGTCCACACAATAGATGGGCTACACAGGTGTACACACACACACACACACACACACACACACACACACACACACACACACACACACACACACACACACACACACACACACACACACACACACACACACTTATCGACCAACCAGAGGGTATATATCAGGATGTGAGCCATTAATAACCTCCACAGTCTCTGTCTAGAAGCAAGATTTCTGCAGCTAAGATCATTATAGACAGACAGAATAAACCAAGATTATCTCACTTTTGCCACAGATTAAATATCCACCTTTAGTAGGTTATTCTTTATTTAATGACATAGCTGAAATCCAAAGAAGAAGATAGAGGGAAGAAAGTTCTGATAGGATTTGATCTTTAGCCAGAAGGGGCACCCATGGCTCAGCTTCAGAGGCAACAGACTGAACTGCTCCACCATCCTTGAGCAGAGTTTACTATTAAGTTACCTTTATTAAATGAAACAGACATAAAGGAGAATTTGATGTCAGTGTTTCCTATGTCTGATTTCCAGACATTGTCTACATTTAAGCCAACATGATCAGTGGTGCGGAGGTTTAAAAGGTTAAAAAAAAAGAAAGAAATCGCCCTCATGGGCCTATACCCAAAGCAGCAGGTCTGTCTCTGTTTATGTGCATACATGTCTATCTGTCTGCTCATCATCCTGTCTCTCTGACTGTCCGAGCAGAGATGGGCACTCTGTGGATTCTCTACACAGATATGTAAAGAATGCCAAGCTGGACGAGGACCAGCACTCTGGTCACACTGAATCTCACAAAGATGTGCAGTGTTTGAAAGCGGAGGGAGTGGAAGGTGGATGGAGGAGGAAAAGGGTGAGAGGGTAGAGCAAGTAGCGACAGGGGAGCGAACCAGATATTGCATGTAAAAGAAGAGGGAGAAAGGGGGAAATTACAGAAGACGATACAGCAATGATTTGCTAAAGAACAGAGAAAAAAAATATATAAATTAAAAAAAGGGAAAATGGAAACATTGGACACATGGAGTACAGATCAAGGTTCTCATCTCACAGCTGCGTTATTGCATCTTCCTCACGCTTGTAGAATGTGAATTACACACTGCTTTTGACATTTGGACAGCTGATGAGATTTTGTGGGAGGGAATCACACGTGTCTGTACTTTTTCTACTGGACAGAAACCTGATGTAATAGGACAGTACAGCTACTTTGCATGGCATATTATTAGGGGTGGTATTAAATATGACAGTTGAACAAAAGTGGCTTTGTACTGATCTCAGGGAGAGCCCGGCTAGCTGTTTTTAGTCCTCATGCAATGCTAAGCTAACTGTCTCCTGGCTCCTGCTTCATATTTACTACACAGATACGTCAGTGGTATCGATCTTCTCATCCAACGGCTAGCAAAGAGCAAATGAACATATTTCCAAAAATGTCAAACTATTGCTTTAAGGTACAGATATCTTTGCCTCATTCAAATTCAGTTTTTGAGAGGATTAGCAGAGAAATCAGCACTAGTGATGTACACCAGAGGTCATCCAAATCCTTGGTGTACCTATTCATATAATTTATTACAGTAGTAATAAATTTCAGTTGCAGCAGCAGCACTAGTAAAAAAGTAAAACCTCAAGTGGCTCTGTGTGCACCTTCAGCTCCACAGTGTATGTATAACATGTGGGCTAAAACACGTGGCGGTTTTTGCAGGAGACCTGTAGAAATGAGGAGTGCAGCTGGTGTTTTTGGTGCTGCATCTTTTTACAGTATAACAAACTGGCAGTCATAGTGATGTAGTCAAATCCAAATCTCCAGAAGAGACTTCCTGTCACATAACTCACATTCCCAGAGGTAAAGCATTATCTCTGCTGTCACTCTTTGTTCCCTCAACCGAAGTGTGTGTGTTTGTATGCATGGGTGTTTGTGCGTGTGTGTATGGACCTACAGGCATTTTCTCCTCATCTGTCTTTCCCTCGTTTCCTCCCTGTGTCATCCCATACTGCCTGTATGTTTCTGTCCCATTTCCAACAACAAAGCGCCTGTATAACGTCCCCGGGCGGCTTCATAAACTCTTACATAAGTGAGGGTTTGGGCCCGCTTGTTTGCCTGCCGTGCATTTGTCTGTGTGGTGTGTTCATGTGTTTGGTTGAGTGAGAGTGAAGAGACCCCATGCGTATGCATATGTGTGTGTCTATGTATGCCTCTGGGACCATCTATGGGCTGCATGTCCTGAGACATCCTCCCCCACCCCCTCTGAACCCAATTAAACCATCAGAGACTGTACTGTGCTTGTGTTTGTACCCATTAGTCGACTGTATGGCTGATCCTAGTGATGGTGCTTATGTAAGTCTAGTTTTGCATGTTGGAGAACACATTCCTCTTGGTGAGCAGCTTCCTGGATACTGATGGAATCTGCAGTTGCAACATGTGTCTGTGCGTTAGTGTCTGTGTGTACTACTGTGATTGTTTCAATAGCTCCCATACTAGCACAGAGAGAAGCTTTGTGCGTGATGGTCACTCTTATCACTGCCAAGTACAGAAGAATTGATGGGCCCTTTCATCAGCTAATGCTAATCATTTACAGGTCATATGTTTCCAGGTAGAAGCTTATAAAGATGGAGAGCGGGAGTCTCTCTGCATTTCAGTTCCCTCTTTTGTTCACTCTTAGTACATCAAGGGCTATGACCCTCACAAGTGCCCATGAATGAGTTACCACAGCCAGAGAGAGACCTCATTGGATGGCTAAGGTGCTAATTTCATTTGCACTGCACTTCAGGCTCAGTGAAAATGAACCCGAAGAACCAGTTGATTACCAAGGCAGAGCTTATGAACGTTATGAATATTCATACCTACATTTAACACTTAGCCAAGGGGGACAGGAAGTTCTATTAACTGGCTTTGTGTTTGCATCAATTTTACTCTCGTCTGCCAAGTATTTCTGTCTGTTACGTATTACTCACATCTCTTTCTTTTCCTCCTTGCTAAATAGAATAATGAATTACTGAAAGAACTCAGCATAATAAATCACATTTATTGTGATAATAAATAACAAATAACAGTTCATACAAATGTGGACAGTCATATTTCCCTCCACATTTGTGTTCGTCTCTCTACACCCCTGTTTCAACAATATCTGAAAAGTTTATTGTGACAAAACTTAGTTTCTTCTATCTTAGAGCTGAAACAATCGGTCGATTATTGTCAATTGACAGAAAATTAAACTGCTAAAATAATCATAATTCTTTCAGTCATTTTTCATTAACTTCTTAACTGTGAAAATTTGATTCTTTTCTTTGTCATACTGTATATGACAGACTAAATGTTAGTCAGATTCATTTGAATATGTCAAATAGAGCTCTGGGATATTATAATGAGCATATTTTACTATTTTCTGAAATTTTTAGACCATATGATTATTCAGTTAATTGAGAAAATAATCTGCGGCCCTGCTTAATTTAGAATTATATTCATCATGGGTATCATAGTTCCTGATTTTCTGTATTAGATTAAAAAATAAATATCATTTTGCCCTGAGGCAGAAGGTGTTTTGTCCGTCTTGTCCTGCTTATCTTAATTTACCATGATCACACCTTTGTCAAAAATTTCAACGAGCTCTCTGCTTTGAAGCAACGTCTCGAACTGATGACTGAGAGATTATAGCATCCATGAGACCACCAAAGGTGTTTAGGAGGCTGAAAATCTATTCAGGAGACGACATATTTCCCACCAAGAAATTTTAAATACAACTAATAGTGTCAGGGAATGGTGGGGGTTTATCACAAACTGGGCACAAGATAGTGAGAGGAAGAAGTCCAGTTTGGGCTAGGAATTAGTAAGAGGCCCAAAAAGAAGTTTAGTGCAGGGCAACAGCATATGGGCATTGATAGGCATCTTTGTGGCATGTATTTAGGCCAAACAGTGGGTAAGGCAGAGAGAGGAGGAGGAGGAGCCAAGGAGGCAGAAGGGGGGGGGGGTCCGATGTGTCCCGGGGCACACGTGTTCCCTTTCAAACCCTGTCACACTCATTTTCTCTCCAGCTCGCAGATATGTATACACACGAGCGCGTTCTCGCACTCTCGCACACACAGACACACAAAGGGAAAAAAAGGGAAAGGTGCAGGGTCCAGTCGGGGGGGGCAAGCAGCTAAAGAGGAAAGGGTGTTGCAGAGGGGAAACCTTGAATCTGATGCTGGTGTTCTTTTGCTGTGTGTGTGTTTATGTGTATGTGTGTGTGTGTGTGTGTGTGTGTGTGTGTGTGTGTGTGTGTGTGTGTGTGTGTGTGTGTGTGTGTGTGTGTGTGTGTGTGTGGGGGTGTGTGTGGGGCGGTGGTGGTTGGGGGGGGGGCATGTGCCAGCTCTATGTGCAAAACATTGAGAAAAAGATTGATCACTGCATGGAAACCATTCCCGGACATTCCCATTCCCTGGGCTAAGATAGACAAAGGCCAGGGTTTTGAGGGTGTAGCATAAATGTATGCAGTACATGCAGCCAGACAGACAGACCCCCCCCCCCCACCACCACCACCCCCAACACCACCACCCCACCCCCACCCGGCCCGCTACACACACATCACTCACTCACGCCTCTCACACAAACTGGGGGAGGGGCACATGGCTGCATAACTGCCCATTCATGTAACAAACATACACAATAAAAACACACAGTCCCAAACGCAGTGACCCCCCCCCATCTCCTTTACATTTCCCCGAATCATATGTCATATCCTTTCAATCCTTATGCTAACACAGTCAAACTATTTCCCACCTGAGTTCGTTGGTTCACTGTAAATCCAAACCTAATGATAAGAAAGACGGCAAACATACAGTATGCACATAAACACATCTCTGCATATGAATTACTATGAATTATTCTGCTCCTCTGAATACTTCTCATGTCAGCTTTTCATTAAGTCCCATCCTGCACGGTCTCCCAGGTTTTAATCACAAAGAGGTCTTTGTAAAAATGAGACTTTAAATAAATCAAGTAAATATGCACGGTTAAACATGACTGAATGAGTCTAGAAAGCCAGACGTATTTACTGCCAGCTGCTGACGGTTATAATTCATTTTTCAGAGCTGAGCACTGGCAGGAGAGGAGGGCTAGATCATTTCCATGTCCTTATTGAGTGCATATGATTTACCGGCCACATCCCGAGGACAGATGACAAGTGCGCCCCTTTGTTTCAAAAGGACAGTGGACTCACACAGCTGTGCTGTCTGTAGAGTGGACCACAACATTATTTCCAGTGGTAGTAACTCATATGTTACTTGATATTAGCTCTTACACTCCTACTCGATCATTTCACATACGGTTTTCTCTTGTATTATGGCATGGGCTTATGAGTGTATGTCTGTTTGGGTAGGTGGAGTCGCACGTACACATACGGTTTTCTGTTTTTCCAGATATTGGATGGAGTGGGGGAAAGTCCTGCCGTATATGAAGGGCAGATGGGGTGCCCTCCCACCATCTCTCCCTCTGCACCAGCATCAGACTGTCTTTCTTTACATGTACCTCCCTCTCTCTCAACAGATGGACCCAGGAGAGTACTGGGATGCTCCTAATCTGCTGCTCTACATGCAAAACTGCAGACACACAAAAACAAACACGCGTATTCCTACAGTCTCTACAGCCTAATCTGTATTGGTAGAATACAGAAGCTTAACTGATTTTTTTTTTTGGGGGGGGGGGTTGTTTTTTTTTTTGTTTTTTTTGTGGCAAAGTCAGATATTTTTTGGCTTTCAACAAACAGCTTTACAATATAGGTAGAGCTTTTATGATAGTGGTGGATAATAAGACATTATTACAAAACTAACTTGAGTGAAAGAAGATAGATGGTACAGTATATGTCTCACTCATCGAAACCCTTCGAATTTTGTAAAAAAAAGAAAAAAAAAGGAAATTAAAAGAAACAATTAAGTAACTACCAAATTCCTCTAAACTCGTGCTATGTTTAAAACACTGATATGGCCTTTTGCACAACAGATTTTGTGAAACTTTCTACCTTCTCTTTGCACATTCCACATGATCAGCGGTAAACGTGCTGTCAGCCAGCAGAAAGAGAGACATGCATTGGGGTAATATAAACTGATCTGAAAGTCACTCAAATCTCTGCTCTTTTAATACTTTTAAAGTCCATCACTAACTTAGTTTTTAATAAGGCTTTTTTCTTCATATTTGCGGTTGCAAATTTTGCACAATAAAGGTAACCTAACCGATGCAGCTCTATGGTAGACGTTACTAAAAATCTGAACTTGTTCATGCGCAGATCATCAAGACCAGCGCCGTTAAAAGTCCGCAGTTTTTAACAACTTCAAGGAAACTGCACGCCCCTCAAATCGGTGCTACGGTGCGGGTGTCCCCATGCGTGGAATGAAGGCCAGTACTGTATAATCACATATAATAATCTGCTATGCTCTTCGTACATCTATTCAACAGCACGAGCCGCGCAGCGAGCGAGAGCCGCCCTCTCAGTGCGCGCTTTGTGACTATTAATTGCATGAAATGATCTATGCAAATTCACCCGGTCCATCACTGACAAAGAGCCCTCCGTGTGAACTTTCTGTCAGCCGTGTTTACAAAGCGGGATGTGGACGAGGGCAACTTTCTGTCCAAGTGAAGCCCGGTCCATGAGAGTGAGCGCAGGCATTTACGCGCGGGTTGGAGATGCTTTCTCTGCAGATTGTGCATGGGTGCATGCTTTTACGGTAGTATTACACAACACAGCAAAAAGGCAACGGTACCTGCAGATAACACACACACGGAGACTGTCCAAGTACATGGCAAAATCGTTAATTGTGTGAGTCTAATTTAAACGCGCGTTTAATCCTATATAACTCTAATGCGCAATCACTAAATGCAATCAAACTATACAATTATATCATGAAATATTTAAAATTTACTTACGATTTTAGAGGATTATGAATGACAGTCGCCATTTTCCTGCAGGACAGTAACGCAATATTCCAAATCTCTGTATAGTTTGGGACCCTTATGAAAAAACACACAACAGCCAATGCGGTCCTGGGCACTGTGCTTCCTACCAATACAGCACCAGCATCAAGACATTAGGCGTGGCCTCAGAGAAGTCAGTCAAAATCAATATCCCAGTCCTTAGATTGTTATACTGTCGTGAAATAAACTTGATTTAGCTTTAATCGATTTAAAGTGACATGAATATCGTACACCGTGACCTGTAGCAGGGTGTCCTTTCAGTAGTTTTGATAGGTTTAGGGCGCTCTGACGCCTGTTTAGAGGATAGTCCACCAGTTTAGAATACAGTCGTAAATTCTAATTATTAAAAACTGTTCGAGGTCAAAATAAAATGCACCGAATTCGGAGAGCACACATTTTGAGCAGGTACTTTACTCCATTTTGAACGCCCATCGCCCGTCAACCCAATGAAATAAAATAATTTCCATATTATTATCCCGATGCGTGGCTGAGACGCTCACTAAGAAAACAACCAATGAAAGCTTTCCACGTCACACACTATTGTTTGCAATAGGCCAATGAATGACATTTGGAGGCGGGACAACATGGCTAGAACTTAATGTACAGTAGTTAGCTCATGAGGTGCTAAGTATGTACCGTTATATCAGTTCATTAAGGAAATAAAGATTGTTTACCTTTAACGTGAGGCGCATTTATTGACCTGTGAAACCCATCTTTACATTTACTCCTCTTAAATGTTCAGCGCCAATACCAAACGTGTCGAGAAGGATGTGTAGCTGACTTTAGCTCAAGACTGCTAATGATAAGAACTAGCTAACTTGTGCTAACACGTCAATACGCTGCTACGACTAGCTTCACACAGTGGCAAACACAGAAGTGAATGACAGACAACGTGGGGTGAGGACCTAATTTCGGGACCCAGACAGCAGGGATGAAGAAGCGGACCTGGCGAGAAGGGCAGCGACCGCACAGGCGACAAGGGGCTGGTCACCGCCGCGGCTGGTACAGAGACAACCGGCAAAGATCAACACAGGACGAACAGTGGTATGTTGAATGAAATGTTGACGCATATTTGAGGTACTTAGTTTAAAAGATGTGCTACGTTTCTTAGTCAGTAATGCTCAGCATCGCAAGTGTATGTGACGTGAGTAATTGGCTCTTATCCTTAGATTAATATGGAGCGTTTCTTCCTTTCTTTTCACAGGTATGGACACAGCAATGCAGGGCCGTCATATAGAGCATCTCAGAGGAGGTATGAGAACCAGTCTGCAGGTTCTTCTGCCTCGCCTTCCTCCTCCAAGGCCAGCAGTGCTGCCCCAGGTCAGTAGCAGTCACCTACCTTCTCCCCGATCAAACAAATAGGAGAAGATCTCATTTACCTTTGTCCAAGGAGTGGTGTGCAAGTGCAGTATCATTTGATGGGAATATCTCATATAATAAGCAGGAAGCTGTCAGAGTAACTAACACAAAAGCTGCTTCATATGGACTCTTGTCATGGACACTGGTAACACGACCACATGTGACGGCACTGTTAGATAACACTGCAACAGAAAAATAAACTTGGACCAATCTTATGTTTTAATCTTTGAAATAAATTGTCAGTATTCCAGCTGTAACCGGGATATTTGGGCGATGTAACTTAAAGATTGTGGAGAAAAGATGTGCATGATTGTTCTGTTGCCAGAGCTGCCTGGTTTCTACTTTGACCCGGAGAAAAACCGCTACTTTCGTCTGCTGCCGGGACATAACAACTGTAACCCACTGACCAGAGAGCAGTTGCAGGAGAAAGAAAGGGAGAAACAGAGAAACAAGATGCTCGCAGAGGATGAAAAGCCCAGAAAAGTAAGTCAACTGCAGGACAAAATAATTTCCATCTTTCTATATGTTTTCTCTTCTACTTGAAACTCCAACATATACTTTTTATTTTTTATTTTATTTATTTATTTATTTTTACCACAAGTGTAACCTTCAAGAGGAGTAATTTAAGCATAAACTAAAATGCCTAAATGGTAATTGTCATCAAATAAAAGCCTATCATATGAGTCCAATTTAAAATATGTAATCTTGAAAACTGAGCCGAGACATTACGGCCACAAGGAAAAATTGCTGGACTCCAAATTGTGATCGATCACGTACTTGGTTACTCATTTACAGCCACTGAGAGGACCATATGTGAGAATTCTGTGAAAAGCAACACAAAAGAGTTCACTGATATATTGATTTTGGTAAAAGCAAGTGGATGTCCTGTCTTCTGGTTAATTTCAAGAGAAAAAAAATAAATGTTTTCTCTTGTAAAATGGTCACAGGAAGATTGTGAAATCTTTTTTGTTTTTCTACCATTAGCGGGGAATTAGCCGTGTTCTAAAATCTGTGGGCCTGCACGGGTTTGATCCCTGTTTAACGACATCCTCTACTTTGTAGAAAGCACCAAGAACAGGACTGAACACTTCACTGCTGCTACAGAAAAGACACCTTGGCTTGTTACCTGAGAACTCCTATTGTAGGTACTGTATCCCACATGCATACAAGGACATAAAGCTGTTACCCTCGTACGTGTTTCAATACCCACAGCTGTAATACATTAAGGAAACAAACCCAGTGAAACAAAGACTAACTTTGATCCTAATCAGTATGTGTAGTGTGGTTTTCTTTGGGGCATTGCTGGCCACTAATAATGACACTAATCATTTTTGACGTGGGTTTCAAACCTGTCTTAATAAAAAGACACAAAAATCCTAAAACATAGTCAAAATATGGTGTTGCCTGAGAGTTTGAATCATATGAATTTATTTCACTTACAGTTGTAACAGCAGCCTAAATGATTTATATTCAGCCTGTTGGCAAACATTTATTTGAATAAATAGACACATCCACTTTGTCAAATAGCTGAAAAGAAGTGAGTAAATTATTTTTGTTTTGTGGATTGTCTGTGTGTCTCCAGGATGGTCCATGAGGTCAAGGTCAGTGGAATGAGACGCCACAAACTAGAGGTCCAGAGCACGGACAACAGCAACCCCAACACTGACAACTTCAGACTCATAGTGGTGAGTATACCACACACGCAGACACACAAGCAAAACACCTCAGGGCTAATACATAACTTCATATACAAACATTTTTCTACAAAATATACTTTTTTTTTTTTCTCTTTCTTAGTGTGACCATAATTTGCTTTTGCCTAATCCTCCCTCGTCTTTCTCAGGGGGACTCCGCGTGTGAGCGAGTGTTCACAGTCAACGACGTTTCTCACGGCGGCTGCAAGTACGGCATCATGAACTTCAGCAGCAGTAGCCAGGGCTCTCTGTCTGTGGAGATGTGTGATAACCTCTACTTCACCAACCGTAAGGTGGGAGTATTTATTTAGAGCTGAAGCAGTGATTCTGTATAGACATCTCTTGCATTTTACTGTACACGTGTTTTTCCCTGCATCAGTGTAGTGGAATATGTATTTGTTTTAAACATTAAAAATATATAGATAAATCCAGTAAATTGACTCAGACACTTTGAATCCCCCCCTTCAAGGTTTTAAAGTACACTATATCTACATTCAGAAAAATTGCAAAATCAGTGTATTAGTTCCTAAAGAAACTAAATGTTGCCAATGTGTGTTTTTAATCCACCAGCAATGAATTTTGACATTCCACTCTTGCTTAATGTGTTTCAGGTGAATTCCATCTGCTGGGCCTCAGTCAACTACCCAGACTCCCATGTGCTGTATCCTTCTTCAGCTTTAGTAGAGCTCTTAGTCAGTACATATGTCTTAAAACTCAAGTGCTGCTTTGGTTTCAAAAGAAACCAAAGAACTTTTTTTTAAATAGATTCCATAAAGTCACAGTCATTGTTCCACATCGTATTACCCTTTAGTTTTGATTTCCAAAAGTATCTTCTCAGTATTTGGTGGACGCTGGTTCTGTTTTCCTTGACTGAGCTGACTTTCAGGCTGTGTCTTGTCGGAGTGGCAGACACCCCTGGCTGCGTCAGTTTACTTCCCGCTTCCCTCTTCAGCAACTCCAACCCAGGTTAGATTAAACACAATTTTCTCTGGTGGATCAATTTATTTTAGACTTTCAAGCTAGCCTACTAAAATTGTATTGTTCTTAAGGCAGATTGCAGGGACTTTTCCCATAAAGCGTTGGTTTTGAAATAGCAGTTTTGCCAGGATAATTATGGTCCATTTTAGTCTTTGGCTCCTTACTGGGTTCCCAATCAACTGCATTAGTAACATGCTCATATGTCTGCAGACTGAAGGTGATCAGAGAGGTTATGTTTCATGTTGGTTTTGTTTGGTTTACCCCACATTAACATTTCTCCTCTTTAATTCTTCCCCTCTCTCCTCAGACCAGCCAGGGATGCTGTGTAGCTTTAAGATATCTACAGCCTGGTCTTGTGCTTGGTGTCTCAACCCACAGTTTGATAAGACCTTCAGCACTGGTCCGTTCCATTACCATCATTCTTTCTACTCGTAATCAAATATAATAATTGCAATCAGTCGTAATCACTGGCATCTGTGGAGGTCGTTGGTTGGTTTGGCTGCAGCTATCAGGTGTTAAACAAACTCTTAAATCACACTAACTTTGTTTAGACAGAAACGACACACAGCAGCAACACATGTTGGAAACAATCATAAAATTTTAGTTTTTTCTTTAAGGGCTACATACTCAGAAAAACATTTTAAAAACCACTTTGGGGTTCAAATTTGCTGTAGAGTCACAGATGCTTCTAATATCTTTTGAAAGACTGTCCTGATAGCAGTATGCAATTATAGTACAGAGTAACCTAATCGCTGATAATTGTTGTAGATGATTAAAATGAGACCATTGCATAAAGAGTCATAAATCTAAAATAATGATCTGTTCATGCATGTGCTGGCAGGCCTATCTCGTAGGGTAATTGTGAAAGATGCAGAGACGGGCCGAACACAGACATACAGCGTAGGCAGCGATGTCTTGGCTCAGCAGTTCGCCCTTAGGGTGAGTCAAAGTGATTACATCAAAGTGATTAAAGCATGTTTGAGTTCACTTGAAATATGTTTGTGTAGATTTCTCTTGGATATGACCAAGAACAACACCACGCAGAAGGAGAATACCAGACAAATAAAAAGACCTCCCTTTTTTCCTCAGGTTCCTGTGCTGTTCAATGGTTGCCGATCGGGGGAGATCTTCAGCATCGACCTGCGGCAGCGCGGCCGCAGGGATCAAAGCTGGAAGGCCAGCCGCTTCCATCAAGAATCAGCCATCACCTCCGTCCGCGTCCTCCAGGATGAGAACTACCTGCTGGCTGCTGATATGCTGGGCCAGGTCAGGTTTTAAACATCGGATCACACTTTGAGTTCTGCTATAAACATTTGGTTCCAAATTAGTAGTATGTTCGTTTTGTTTTGGTCCTGAGATGAGTTTAATGTCCCAAGTGGAAAGATTTGGCACCTGCCACGAGTCACTTCAGGGCCAAGAAGTGTGTTCCCAACCTGTTACGATTTAGTGGTTAAAATAATACACAGCAATGTTAAAATTGTAATCAAACTGTAAACTTTGGTGACTGACAAAGTGTAAAGAGAATGACAGAAAGGTATCATTTAGGAAAAGTAAGATTTCAATTGAGCTGTTTTGGCTCTTTACATTTAAGCCAAAGCTGAACTTTACAGCCTTTCACCCAAAACAAGTCAGTATGAGAAAAGTCCAAACTTTAGCACAGGATCCAAGTAAAATCCTGGTACCCATCAGAATAAAATGTTAACATGTAAACCCAGATGGATACTATTTTTTCTTTAACTTTGTGTGTTTTCTTCATTTATGTGCAGATCAAGCTGTGGGATGTGCGAGTGACAAAGCCAGTGCAGGAGTACAAAGGGCACTACAATGAGCATGCCTACCTTCCTATTCATGTCAATGAACCTGAGGGGCTTTTGTTGGCAGGTAACAGACAACAAGTCATGCTCTATCAATATATTCATTGAGTTTGCTTTTCAAAACATTCATTGTTTGACTCAATTGGGTTCTTTCCACAGTGGGTCAGGATTGCTACACGAGGTTATGGAGCCTAAAGGACAGCCAACTGCTGCGGACCATCCCATCACCCCACCCAGCCGCAAACGACCTGATCCCAAGCGTCGTCTTCTCCTCCAAGTTGGGTGGGTGCAGGGGGCTCCCCGGCCTGCTCATGGCTGTCAAACACGACCTGTACTACTTCCCATACAACACCGACTACCAGGAAGGAGGAGAGCAGCTGGCAGGATATTATGAAAACATGGAAAATGCTTCCTCTCATTGATAATTTTTGCCAAATACAAAAATGGTGTTATATTCATCTATTGTATAACTGAAAGGCCTGTATGCAGTGCATTTCCAAATGGTTGTACTGAACTTTTGTTTTATAAGATGACCTCAGAAAAGTTACATTTATATCTCAGGGGAATGTTATTTTTCACAGACTTTTTTGTGCCAAAAGAAAGTAGAAGTGCTACGTACATGAGTGCGCCTAATTACGACCGTTAGACACTGCTTACTGTAACCTTTTCAAAAGAAGTGTACTTACTTAAGACATGACTGACTTTAATTTGTAATGTCATTTAGGATGTTTCTGAATTTGAAATGAACAATACTGTGTTTATATTGTAGATTGATACTACTTTTTCAAATTGTCGTTTAAAAAAAAAAAGTCATTAAACACAGTGATCTATTGAATTATTTTTGTTCCCTAAATGACACACACACACTCACAAAAGGAGTTTCTGCAGTTTAATACATACTGTATGAGCATGAACATAAAGGTATCGATTTGTTCCATCTGATATCTGTATTCGTTGAGCATCCCTCTCTTTGAGATGATGAGACGGTTCACTCATTCAGGTCAAAGTTATTTCAGCTTATTTGTTGACATCATAATCAAATCTACTCTTCCAGTCAGATACTGAAAAAAAAACAAAAAAAACCAAAACGTGGTTACCTATCAATACAGTCAGACCTCATAATGCCTAGGTGTTCAGTAGCAGGCTTCGCTGCATAATATATGTTGCATTTATAAGATAATTGTCATGTATGCTGCAGCTCATTAAAAGCTCCTGTCTAACTAGCAGCCTGAGTTGACAGAGTAAAGGGTTATTACTCTCCTAAGTATCTCCTGTTTTGAGGGGCCAGCCTCAAAAAGATGGTTTGAAGTCTTTTCTGCACCATATTACTAGTGTGAGCCAGCCACTCTATAAAAGCAGGTTCCTTTGCATTTTATCCCAATGCAGTCTAATCGGTGTCCTGTTAACCAATAGTAGTTTTGACATTTTAAAAACAAAAAGAGGCCATTTAAAAATTTCCCTGTTAGACGTTCTCCCCATATATGTATATTGTATGTAAAATTTTGAACAGTCAATGTGGACTGCATCATTAAGGCTGTTCTATTATCATCTGCCCATTCAAATGCACAAACAACCACAAGTATCAAGGGATTATGTGCGTAGTTATTACTAACTACGAGTAACATACATATAATAGGTTGGAATGCATCTCGGTGCTACATTACATCAGTGGCTTCTGATTGTTGTAATCCTCCTGAGGCCAAAGAGTGTCAGGAAAGCTAAAGCTAGTATGGTGGGAGTTGATGAAACTTACAGCAGATCCAGTCAAACATGGATCAGAATTTATTGTGGTGGATCAGGTTTTTTCGGGTTTTTCCATCCCTTCTTCTAAAGCCATTCCTGAATGTTATATCCAGGGCTCCTGCAGAAACAATCTCAGACTAAAAGTGCTTACCTGGAATCAGTTAGTACTTCTATTATTATATGGTTTACACATGTAGCCCCAGACTACAGAAGGTGCTAATTATACTACTGTGTAACACTGGGAGGGATTGTCAAAGAAATAAGGGTTTCATGTGCATCAATACAAATTTAAAAAGGGTCTAAAGGGGCACATGGAAATTTACCTGAACTCAACTGTAAGCAAGCATGTACTGTACAATACTCACTTTCATCATCTCTCTGAGTTGTTCTACTTCTCCTGTCTTCTTGATATTCAAGTCTCACTCTGACTGGTATTCTTCACAGTGTAAAATATAGGCATATTAAAGTGAAATAGCATAGAGCGACTGAAGTGACGCGAGGACAGCGTAAGAGATTCCAATCTGCCACAGACAGTCAGGTGGCAGACAAGAAAAGCCACTAAAAACAACAATTCTGAAGTCTTTTAGTCAGAGTCAGAAACGGTTTCAGTTCCAGTTTTCGCAGAGGTCGGCGTCCCAAACCACTCCCACTCTGACTCCCGCTCCTGGCTCTGCTAAAGCTCCCCAGGCTTCTGGTGGCAGCCATTGCAGACCCTCACGGGATGATCCCAGCCACGAGAGGGCACAGAGCGCCGCTCCTGGGAGCAGTCGGCGCACACGCCCTGGCCGCAGGCGCGACAGTGGTGGATGGAGAGACGTGGGCTGAACTCTCTCTGGCACTCGCAGCAGGAGTGGATGTCCTGATCTGGGACCCAGTAGGCCGGGCGAGCTGCGTCCTTCACCAGGCCTGGACACACGAGAAAAGGGAATGTGGCTGTCAATATAACGGAACAGCCGGGCTGTTATCTCTGCTCTGGTACCTCTGGTACTGTGAACATCCAGAATTGCCCACTTATTATAGCTTTGCATTAGGGCTGAAAGATTTCGTTTCAGCATCAACGCTAAAATCTATGCAAATTTAATAGTCAAAATGCAAAGGAAGAAATGTGGTAAAGCCCCAAGTCATGTTACACTAAAACTCATGCAGCTTGATAGTTAACTAAAACAAATAACATTTTTATTTTACATGGCTTATGAAGAAAAAAGTTTTGTACAGCTGATAAATAACTAGTCACATTTTAGAGCTGGAATATTAGTTGATTAATTGATTAGTCGATAGACAAAAAATTATTGGCACCAATTTTATAATCAGTTAATTGTTTACATTTACAATTTTTTATATTAACTGCCAAAATCCTCGGGTTCCATCTTCTAAGATAGAAAAACTTGCTGGTTTACTTAGTCTCTTTCAATAGTAAACTGAATATCTTAGGGTTTTAGAGAGCTGATCGGGCATAACAGATATTGTGATAAACATTTTTCACTATTTTCTGACATTTTAAACATCAAACAATTAATGAAATAAATAAATAAATAAAAAATAAATTTTTGTTGGAATCACATTTAATGACTCCTTACTGGTCTTGCAGAAATATCCTACATGCATCCAGTCAAAGATGATATATTCTCATTGACACAAACATATTCATCAACTGACCTCCGCATAAATGCCGAACCCACTGAAGTTGAAGGTTAAAAAAAAAAAAAAAGGGTTGCAGGAGATAACAGACCATTTTTACTGTTGAACAACAGCTGGATAGAGGGATAGTTTTAATTCGAAGCGATCTTGATAATGCAGACAGATCTAATGCTCACCGAGAGGTATGTCAATAGCACCAACTACAGCTCCTAACGTGTTCTGAACAGCTTCCCCAACCTTCCTGGCTATCAGGTTACCTCCTTCCTCCTCCAGGGCAGCATCCAGCAACTCTACAACAGGAAAACATGCACTTATCGCATCAGACACTCTCGTACTGTTAAGACTCACATCCAGAAACCTGATAATCATGTCACACAGTTAAGAAGGACTTGTGTAAAAGTGGGACTGATTTGCCTACCAGTTGGGATTCCCCTGTTGTGGAAACAAGCGTCGCAGACTCGCACGGGTGCAAGGCCCCAGCCCCTCTCTGGGACCGGTCGGGTTTTGGAGGAGCAGGCGTCACAGAAACCCTCTCCACAGGCACGGCAGTGGTGCTTGGTGTCGTTGGGCTGGAACTCTTCTGCACATTTATGGCATTTCTACATCACACACAACGAAAACACATGTCAGCTGTCATCCTGTAGATATAGTTCAGAAAAGTAGAACATTTTGAAGACACCTTTTCACTTCCAAATACGGATATTTTCTTCAAATCCTGTTTGTATAGGAACCGCAGGATGTAACTATTGTGTAACAGTCTGGGTATCCACTGTATGTGCATGTGGGTAAAGTGATCTATGATCTAAATCTCAACCATCTGTCCTCATTTCCCCTCCAACCACTGCTTCATTGGAACAGCAAATTTTCCTCATGAAAACCACACCTTTGTTTTAGATGTTGCATCACTAGTATCAGTTGTAAAGCTGCCACTACAGACTGCAATTACACTGTTACAAATACCAAATAATTTATGTAAAAGTGCTAAACCTAGGTCAACAAGAGAACAAACTGTGTAACATGTTGAGGTTTAAGAAAATTAATGACAACAAAGGGACCTTATAGCACCATAATTGCTCACAGTCAGCGCTCTGTACAGTACACTCTCAGAGTTTGTATTTTTTCTCTAGTTTTAGTCCCATTTTAGTCATGTACCAGGATAAGGGAGTTGGGTTTCCAGTAGGTGGGAGCAATCTGGTCAGTAAGCCAGGATGTGACTGCTTTGGCAGGCTTAACGCTGAGCTCCGACACTGACTGAGAAATGTATTTCACTCCATCCAGCAACCTCTGAGCAGCGTTGTTGTTGTCTTTCAAAAAACCGTCAGACTGAAAAGAAGGTAAAGAAGAGTAAAGATAAGTAAAGATACAAAGCCTTACCGGCTGGCAAAAAAAAGCACAGTTTATTCTTGGCATTTACGCTTCTCTACTCAGCACCTTTGACTAAGTATGCTCAGATCAACGTGAAAATGCTGACCTGAGCCATGACGTTAACATGAAAAATGTTGAAAACAAGATTTTGGATTACTTTCCTGGGCATCTACACACAACCACGAATAGTAAATGTAGCTCACAGTGTATGTGACATCATTCATTTGACTTAAAACCTTTAAGTTCTTGGCTTGCAACTTCGTTTAAGTGGTTTAGTAGAATCTCATTTATGCTGTTCCACTGTGGCCTTACCCCAGGCCAGATGTGCTGGATTTCTGTTCTGACCACTGTTTCCACTGGGTCCTGGTTTCCATACCAGTACTGCCTGCTTCTGTAGATCACTGCACAGTTGGGGCACTCAATTACATACCTAGACAAAGACATAAAAAGGTCTCAGCTCCACTATAGAGGGGACAGATTATGTTGCCTCGTGGTCTTGGTCTGTATTGCAGAGCTGCAATACATTAGTTCGAGTACTTTCTGTTGTTACAGTTGAGCAAAGCCAACAATAAAGGGGCAGTTTAACAAGTAGATGGACAACACTTGGTGATGTTTTCCCTATTTTTACAATCAATAGGGATGTATAGAATTATTTGTGCCTGCAAGGAAGCCATTTCCAATAATTTTCCATATGGCTCTGTGGCAGATGGACTCACCCAGACCAGGCGTAGATCGCCAGGCCAAACCACGGTGAGTCAGACGAGGCCGTTGTTTTGGGAACCACTATTACCTCCTTCCCGCCCTCATAGCAGACCTGAGAAGTTCAGCACAGACACTCAGAACCTCATCACGCAGGCTTCCCTCAACACACGCACGTGTGAAATTGTGGGTTTGTACTTGCCTTGCAGGTGTAGATGCGGTTGTCGTACTGTGCAGAGTAGCGGCAGCGATGTTTGGCTTCGTGGTCGAGTCCTTCCTTTAGGTGATTCATGCTTCTCTTACAGCCTGAACTGAAAGCGGGAGCACACCAAGTCATAGACAAGGCCCAGAATTTGTTTCTTTGCACTTTCAACAATAATTGAACTTTAACTTCTATTAACATTTATGATTAAAAATGAAATGCCACTGTGATACTTAATCATTTACTAATATTATTATTTATATAGCTGTGGTTAATTCAGCTAAATCACTGTGAAAAACTAATAGAGCCAGTGTGCAAACCGCAGAGAAATGAATGTAGGAGTGTGTTGTGATATGCTCCTTCATTATACCTCAGAGGGCGGCTTTAACATCTGAGAATGTAAACAAATGTAATACCTTTTCTGTCATGTTTGTTTTTCTGTGTCATGAATGCTCATTTCTGTCTTTCTGTGACTGAACTACAGGTGCGGTAAATAAGCGAGAGACACGTACCCACAGCTGAGGCAGATGCTAGAGCAGGTAAAATACTCATCTGGAAAAAAGGAGTTACTGGTCATGTGCTCATCTGGAATCTCCCCACTGAATCGCTCGCTCAGGGCCTGAGGAGAGGAGCGAGGAGGAGATGGAGGGACAGGAAGAGTCAATATTGCCCACTTTGGGTGATTCTGGCTCTACATTGTTAACTGAATGCCTGAAACAGCAACATAAACATGTTGATACTGTATTCCCACAACAGTGTTTCTTCCCTTCACATTGCCGGATGTCCAGCTAGGTGGCTATACATTACACATTTCTTCATACAAGCAAGCATCACTACCTGCAGAGCCTTGTAGATGACACTGGCAGAACGTGGGGAGCGGGTGGTGTTGTTATCCAGCTGCTGCTCCAGGCTGCGCAGCAGGCCGCTGAAGTCCGTGGGAGGGTTGTAGGTCCGGGTTCCCCGGTACTGGATGGAGCTGAATGCTTCTGGAAACAGACCCAGCTTCCTGAAGCGCTCCTGAAGCAGTCGCTCGGCTGATTCAGATGGCTTGTCTAGAGACGGATGATGGCAGACAGGGAGTCAAGGAGAAGATAACTTGAGCATCTTTGAACAATCTTATGCCAGTCTCACTCATTGAATTCCCAATTCCGTGGGCTCTTGGATGTACCTGATCCTAGTAGCTTGGTGTGGACGGTCTCATGGAAGATGATCACCGCAGGGCCAAGAGTGGCTAACGGGACATCCAGACCACAGCGGCTGGTGGTGGCCTTCAACTCCCTGGTGAAATGTTTCAAGTACGCATCTGACGCATCGCCTAGGAACTTGAAGAGATCGTCATGGAGACGGTCAGCATGGGTTCTGTAGATGACCACATCAGAGACAGCCAGGACCTTAAGCAGCAGCCGGGTTCGCTGACCCTGATTGGCCCCTGCTGACCAGTGTAAAGACAGTAATGAAAGCCTGTTAATTGTGGAAACACCCTCCCACTACCTCTGTTTATTTCATGATATTAGGCAAATCAATTGTTTGCTCCATACCAGCCCCAAGTAGTCCCTCTGTGTCGATGACTACAACCCAGTGCACAGGGTCCATAGCTGCCCAAACACCCACAGTGCAGGAATCCTGGGTGGGTGAGGTCTTGAACACTTCTCTCCCAAGGAAAAATGTATGATTCAGGGTGTGGGACTTGCCCTCCCCTGTGTTCCCAAAGATCGAGACCACCTTGAGGAGCTCGTCCGGTCTGCAGCCCAGTCGTCTGACAAAGTCCTCCTCATCCTTCACCTGAGAATCCACATTAGATTGGCCAGATCATCTTAACTTCACCTGAGCAAGGTGTGAACACAAGATTAATAACATTTTCTCAGGCACTTACCTGCATCTCCTCCTTCTCGTCCACCAAAAGGAAGCTGCACACCTTCTCCAGCTTGGCCTTCAGGATCTCCATCTCTGACTCGCCAGCAGTCACGCTGTTGTCCTGGGGAGCTTTGGCTGGAGGATAAGGTGTCAGGGGGTGTTTCTTCTTGTTGACTCCACTGTGGGTGCGTTTCTGGCAGTCCAAACACAGGTTGATCTTACAACCCTGGCAGCGCACAACAGCTCTGAGCCGTCCACCACTGACAGAGCAGCTGCTGTCCCCTTTACAGGAGTCACAGAAAGGAACGTGTCCTGGAGCAATCCGGACCCGGTCGTGATTCCTCATCCGCTCCTGGCGATGGAGCTCCAGTTCACAGCGGGCACACTGCAAGCTGCGGCACTCGTCACATTCAAACGCAGCCTCATCTGAACCCCCACAGGCGTAGCTCTCTTGACAGATTAGGATTGTGTTCATTCCTTTATCTCCGGCTGGACCTTGACCACTCATCTCAAACCTGACAGGTCAGGACACAACCTTTGGCGTTGATAAGAACGGGGAACTATCACTCTAAGTATTACTAAGAGTAACTAGGATTGCAAAAGCAATGCGGCTGGAAGACACGAGGCAAAGCAAATCTCTATGGCCAGATGTGATGTGACCTTTTTTGTTCTAATTCTCTAAAATTCACTAATGTGCAATACTGTTGAAAAAAAGTATGAAATGAGTAGCTGAACTTGTTACTGCTTACTGTCAATGAGGATATTCAGTCTGTAGTCAAGCAAGTCCAGGCAGCGATTTCAAACACTTGCCCAAACTACTAATTACTTGATATTTTGGCACAACAGTTTGCTAGCTAACGTTAGCTGCCCTGCATCTCTTGTCTGGTTTTAAGTAACGTTGCAGCTCAGCTGACGATGCCAAGTTGCAGCTTAAAAGCAGCTCGGTGTGCTCGTCATAATGCCTAAAAAACACGCCGTGAAACTAGGTAATAGACAGTCACCAGCTATCATTAGCTACACAAAGAGACACACTCCTGGAGAAACGAACAACCTTCATTTCATTCGACTGACCAGGCAGCGGCTGCTAGTCCGACGGACGACGACCTCGTCGTTAACTTAAACGCCGCGTCAGCAGAGTCTAAAGCTGGACACGTACACTGTTTAACATCATACCGCCAACTGCCACACACCGTATAGAGAAAGTAAGCTAGCTGAGCTGCCTCGTCTCAGACCTTGTAGATGTTGTTGCTTTTACATCAGCTGATCGGCTTGTTTTTATCCAGAGGTCAAAAGTCATAAACACAATGCACTTTGGGTAATGGAGGAGTTATGGGTTGCATAGAAAAACGAGTGATTTTATTTTATTAGTTTATTCTATTTATATACTGCCCTGGGTTGAATAGTAGATATACTAACTTGTACTCCGCACACGGTTCTACAGGTACTTTTACAAAAGTAAAATAACTTGAAAGGCACATAGCAAGAGGATACTAACCGCTGCCCATAATGCTTTGCACCTTCCAGCTGCTGTAGGGTTCACTTTTATTTTTAAGCGGCGCACACCGAACCTTCCCTGGTTGGACGGAGACAGCACTTTATATACAACACAGTGTACCAATATCAGGTGCCGTATCATATATAGTTTATTGTTAGGTGGGATTATTATTTTAGTTCCTCTGTGGAGCACGTGGACGCTACTATCTGTTGACATTTGCTCTGTATTTTAGCCACTTGACCTATACTGAACCCGACTACCCCGATATGAATAACGAGCGCGGCTAATGTGAGGATAGATTTGTTTTTTTTGACACCAATACAGACGTGCTTTTCCTGGGAACACTCGTTGTTTTGCCGTTTCGATTTCCCTGTTTTATATTTAACAAGGGCAAGCTAGCACCTTAAGTATACACGCATAGAAAGCACCGCTTTCTGTCTTCATATGCTGCTGACCTTGCCCGTTTACAGCAGGTAGCCAGCGTTAGCTCAGCGCTAACCTACTTTCACCGTTAGCTCAGCTAACTGTGTCTGAGACTTCACTCAGTGCTCGCGTTTCTTCTTTGGCTCTCCCTGTTTTTGTTGCGTTCATAATGGAAGATGAAGCATTCACTGACATTAATGGCAAAGCCATATCCCTGGACTGTCAGAGTCACTCCAGCTTTTGCAGGGAGTTCACTGTCAGCTCCGCCAAAGTGTCCATCGGAAAGGTGATGGTGTACACCTGCTCCGTTTGGCTTCTAGCATACACCGTGTTCTTCTTCACACAGGTAAGACAAATAACTTACTCTCCTTCACATTAAAACACAGTCCATCCTGAACAAATCACTGTAACCATATTACTAAATAATGATCGAACCAAAAAAAAAAAAAATCACTTCAATGTACTGTAAAGTCTTTTACGAGATGTATTGTTTCTTGGATATTTTTTTTATGGCCGTACACGTAGTATTTTGTAAAGTCAGTTATACAGTTTTGAATTTTCTGTTCCGAACTTCATTACCCTTCAAACTGCTTTCACGTTATATTATCTTTACTTGACCATATTAAACACCCCAGATTTCTTATTGTATGAGAACACCAATCGTCATGTTGTTTATTGTTTATTATTTGTTTATTGCTAGTATTGTTTAGCTCTATTAGCTTTCATAGCTGCCCCGTGATATATTATCCTGATTATGTTAAGCCAGATCAGGATACTTCTGGTTGACAAAATACTCTTTGTGACCTGTAAATTTAAATGGTCATAATATCCAAATATGTTTTTGAGGGAGGTAACGGGATTCATAAAAAAACAATGTTACACTTACCAAGACAGTTGTGTGAATATCTTTCCCTCTCTTGCAGAACACTGCTGTTCTGTCCAGCGCTATACTCATCACCCTGGTCGGCATGATGCTTCACATCCACTTTGTGAAGGTGGACCACGAGTCCCTGCTTGTCATTAGGTCCTTAGGCATTCAGGTGTCCTCAAGCTATGCCTCAGGCCGCGAGACCACCACTTTCATTGAGATGAGCAAGATCAAGGATATTGTCATCAATGAAGCCATTTACATGGTGAAGCCATTTACATAAGGAAATTCTTTGTTCTTTGTTTGAGGTTATTTCAGTGTATGTTTTTGTAAAATGAGCGAATTGACGTCTTAAGTTTTCTTTTCAGCATCAAATCATCTACTACCTCTGTGTACTGTTGAAGGACCCCTCAGAACCTAATGCAGTGTCAAGCGTTGTGCCATTGTTTCAGGTGAGGATGAATGCACAGTGTATCCATATCTCAGACAGAAACTTGCTTTTGCCAAGTTCTTTCAGTCTTTTGTTTCCAGTTCACCTCATGTAAAAAGGCTTTTAATACACACATTGTCATTCATAGTAACCTGTTTCAAATGAACATGATTTCTTCGTCTTTCAGAGTTCAAAACCTCGGCTGAACTGCTTGGTGAAGGTTTACAGAAGCTGTCAGCAGATTCTTTCAAGGTGCTGATGACACACAAGTCGTACATTAGTGATGTTTCTGGTCAAGTAGCATGCTTTTACTATTTCTTTACTTAAGTAATTTTCTACTGGACAGGTAGAAATTCAAGTCTTTTTCAAGTTTTTATTTTTAGATTTGATGTACAGATTAGTTTCCTTTTTGTCATCTGTATGAATACACACGTATGATTAGAATATAATCTGTTAAATACAAACAGTGCCATGTTTTTAAGATTAATATTGGTGTCATAATGACTCCATGTCTTACTTTGTTGTGTAGTTACTTGAATAACTTATGAAAAATAGCATTGGTCTTACACTACTTGTTTAAAACTAAAGAGCCAAGACAGCCAGACACTGTATTAAAAGAAATTATATTTAACAATTTTGCTTTTTTAATTATTTATGCTTAAATGCAAATTTAAATATTTGGTTTGACTATTTATGCCACTTTCTGTATTTTAATAACATTCCCACACTGTATTTTTCGATAAAATAAATTTGAATAAACATAATAAATAGAATAATTTGCCGTCATTGCTAGTCAGTGAGTACGTGGTCAATGGTTTTGAGGTGCTTTACTTTCCTTCCACAGTAGGAGGCAGCACCATACTTTGTGTGTGTAGTGTAGTGTCAGATATGCTGTGTGTACAGTATAATTTTATAAATAACATCCCTGCCTTCTTCCTCACGTCCATTTTTACTTCGTCATCACACTACCTTCATCTTGTAGAGACAGTTGGTCACATTTACCTCAGTTGTCTGTTATCTTACTTGTGGCTGTTGATATTATCACATCTCTTTCAGAGATGTTACTCAACATTACCTCACAGACCAAATGACAATGGCAGTGTGTGGAGAATTAGTTTCAGAATAAGTGTTTCAGTGGAATGACGCTAACACGCTTTGCTTGAGAGTATTGGTCTTAACTCCTACTAGGATTTCATAAAGTGTATAGGAGTGTAAATGTTGACCTGGCACTACTTTTTGTCACGTAATTTTCTCGTTAAATTATAATAGGAATAATTGTTATCACACTATAAAAAGCATGATGGAGGATCTACAGCTGTCAGATTAGTACTCAGGTTCAAATTAGTTTATTTTTTAACTCAATTAATGTCAATGATATAGTGCTATAGAAATGCAGTCCAGTAAAAATAATGTAAACAGCGAGGATGTGTTCAGTGTTTTCCACAAAGATGAGAATAGTATTCCTCACAAAAATTACTTGTGGTTGAAACTAATTTATACCAGTGTGACTGAACGTGTAATTGGTTTCCACAGCCTTCAGTTTAAAGTTCAGAGCCCCTTGTTATCCCCACCACCCGGCCTGTGTTTCCCACCAGGCCGTGTTTTTTCCATCCATTCTAATTCTCGATGACCATCTGCAGCTCCCAGTCAGACCTCCACAGGCCAACAAAACAAGCAGAAGGGTGTGATTTTCATGGGGCAAAGCGTTACGCTGCTGTGAAGAGTTGGCCTCTGATGAGATAATAGTCCCTCCCGGAGGTGTGAAAGAGCCAGGAACCACGCAGAGGAGAAAACCAGGGGGTGACCAGGAGTGACACCTCAGGGCCTCTGAATAGGCCTAATAAACCAGCGGCAACCCCCCTGAGTCTAAATCATAGGTTTGGCAGGGCAAAAACTCAAAACAGTGAGGCTTTCTCTGCCCAAGGTGTGGACTGTTAATCACCCTTGTTTATAATAGAGTTGTAATTACTGATTAACTTTTTTGGTTCACCCACAGTATGTCTGTGGATGTTTTTAACTTTAAAATACTCATCAATAAAGACCGAACCCCTGTTGTCTTTCTTGTTAGTGCTAGTCTTCATTAAATTTGTGGGTTTTTTTTACGTAATTCACGTAGTTCTCCATTTTCTTAATGGTAACTGTGTAAAATCAGCTTATGGTGTTTAGGGCGTGGGAATCTCATGGTTTAGTGGGAGAGGAGGGATTGGAGTCCCACCGAGATGGGGAGTTGCCCCTTTACCGCCTGCAGAGCACACACGCATGTGTACGCATTCAAATCTACACAAACATCAAAACATAATCATGACACATTCAGACATTGTACTTTCACATTTTGGAAAATTCACTTATTTACTTTCTTGCAGAGAGTTAGATACAATACCATACTTATATTTGTCTGTTAAATATGAGGCTACATCCAGCAGCCGGTTAGCTTACCTTAGCTTAGCATAAAGACTGGAAACAGGGGGAGACAGCTAGCCAAGCTCTGTCCAGAGGTAACAAAATCCACCTACCAGCACCTTTAAAGCTTGTTAATTAACATGTTATATTTTGTATCAGTAACTGTCTTGAGTCTTTGCTGGTTGGCTGGAAGCTACTCCCGGCCAAGAAATAGTATCAGCACATAAATGAGTGAATTTATGTGTATTTTTGAGGTCCTACACAATGGATTTAACAGAAAATGTGTAAATACACCAGTGAGGTTTGCAGAAATTAATAGTGTGCAAACGCTTGTCATCTGGCGCAACAGAAACTGTTTTCATATAATGCTATAATGGGATGTAGTGTTGTGTCTTTGTATTGTTATGCTTGTGTATTGATTTCCTGGTTGACAGGTGCTAAAGGAAGAAAGTGTTGTGGCATTGTTTGAAAGATGTTCATTTATCCGCTCTGCCTCCCAGTCCATACAGGCAGGTGTAACCTGATGTCAGTTTGTATTTGAATCTCAAAAAAATCCCTCCCTGCCTCACTGGTAACGTCAGAGGGAGTTTTACCGGTCACTTCATTGTCTCTCATTGAAGGCGCATGTACATGTATACAGTGTTGTGGTCTCATATGGAAGTGTTTCTTCCTGTAGGGCATGTATTTGCATATTCCCAATGATAGATATTTTCTCCTTTGAGAGGTCTGTCATGGAAAGTTGATTTTTTTTTTTAGGGTTATTGGAGAATTTGTTCGTTGTTTTTTTTTTTTTTTAGCATTTGGCCGAGTAATAATATGAGTTTTCCAATCAGTTTACCCTGACTGTTTGTCATTAGAGCTTACTTTGGGGACTCTAACTGCAGAGCCTTATTGTTCTTCTCCCTAAAGCTCAAAATGTACCTGACCACCTTTCTATCCACACCAATGTGTCTCTTCGTTTATTAAGTGCATCCAGCATGGACAGGTCGATGCAGCCCAATCACTGTGAGAAAAAGCAAACGAGAGAAACTAGAGAAAATGTCTAGGATAAGAACTTTCAAGACAATAAAATATTAGAGTGAAAAAAGATTTGGTTATTAAAAAATGATAGTAAAAACAGACATGTTTATAGATTTTCACTAACTGACGCATTATTAACAGATGTGCAAATTTACAGCAAACAGAATCTATTCAACAAGTTCAACGGCGCTCACCCTCCTCCACACTAAACTACACTGTGTTCACATTAATGACAACAGAAGAAGAGATAAGACTAAGCTGCAGGTTGGAGGATAAGCCTGGTCTGCTGGTTGGCATTGCAGAACCGGTCTTGGCACAAAGGAGCATTTATCAAACTCTGTGGAACCATTTTGCTAACATGATCCACTGACTAAAAGCACTCACCATTGTAGCTGCTATAGCTCTTTGGAGAAAAAGTGCATGATATAAAACCATGTGTCATTTCAAATCCTCTTCTAAACCTTCTCTTTAGACTGTCTTCTTTAGTTACACTGAGAGGCTTTCAGCTGCAAGAAATTATGATTTTGGTAGGAATAATGTATATCAATATACTGTATTTTCAAAGTCTTGTACATTTATGTAATCTTAAAACCCCCTAAGTAAAGGCAGTGATATTACACTGCTTTTGACGTCTGCAACCACTGTGATAAATTGTTTTTTTCTTCAGGAAGAGACTTTGCCTTATTTGTTCAGGAACCAGTTTCCTTTGTGGAGAGGAAAGTCCATTGCTTCCGTCTGTCCTCTGACAGACGGAAGGAAGGAATGTTGGACCTCAGCGTTGAGGCTGCAAAAATGTATTTACCCTAGTTTTTATCACCTAATTAGCCAGCTGCTACTGCTGCTGCTCAGTGAAACTTTTAATGATACTATTAATATGAGCTAATGATGCTTATGAGCCTTTGGCATAGTCACATCTGAGGTCTCTGAGTTTTCTAATCTGCAAATCACTTTAAATGCAAATCAAAAAAAAAAAAAAGTACAGTGAAACGAATGAAACTGACTTTTCTCCGTCCACGCCCTCGCAGCGTCACCTGGTCGATGTGAGGTAAGCGAGACGAACTTCTAGTCAGACCAGGTGGCCGCAGATAAGAGAGCGAGAAGCCTGCTCTACAGGTCTGTCAGGGGAGCTGACGGCAGAGAGCTACCTGCAAACACACATTCATTTTCTCTGTTTGCCTCTAACGAAAAGAGCCAAGTTACTGTCGTGTGTGTATGGGCTTGTGCTTTTGTGTGTGTTTAAGTGTGTGTGTGTTTAAGTGTGCATGAAGAAACCGCCGAATACAAATCCTCTGGTCATATTCATGATGTTACAATGATTCTTTTATTGGCCTGGAATTATGTGATTTGATTGTTGTTCTATTTTGTGTGTGTGTATCTCCTCATTACATTGCGCTATTCCCTCTCCCATATCAGTAATATACTATTCCTGTGTGATGACAGCTGCTTACTCTCTTCATTGTCAGTGGTGCCACACTGTTTGTGACCAGTGATTGAGTCAGATTTAAAGTTGTATTTGCAGAAAACATTAAAGGCAATACATTTAATAAGCAGATGTGACTTAAGAGAGGCTCTTCTATTTCATGGAGTGTTTGTTTAGTTTTATTATTTTCGTAATAAAGCAGGACAACGAAACAAACCACAAACAAAACCATCAATTCTTCAAATTTTGGTGATGCCATTTAATGCATTGGCGATGATTCTCATCTTTAATTTTGTGTCGTTGTAATTGTGAATCATCCCAACAACAAAAACTCCCCTTAGACAGCTACTGATGTAAAGACAGGGCTGTTTCCGTCACATTTGATAATAGATAGGCATGTGCCAGATATGTGTGTCAAGGATAAGTAGGCCTGCTCTGTAATCTGCTGTTGCCAAAATGCCAATCTTGAAGATGCTATGTCACTCGTTCAGAAATACCCTCACGGTTACCACATACCAATGGCATGAGCACACCACATGTGAAATGACATCACATGTAACAGACAATGGGCAGCATAAATGAGAGAGGGTTAGAAAACAATCACAATGATGATGAAAGATAGGAACACTTTCTCATTTTTACCCGCCCATAGCAGAACAAATCTGCTCTCTTTTACTGATTTAAAGGAAATAGTCCTCTAAATTAACACATACATGAGTTAAGTTAATTCCCAGACTTTTTTCAGCCTTTCTTACAGTTCCTGAAAAAAAGAGAATTTTTGGAGATGGTTTAACATTAAAAAATAGTTTATATCATGTGATTACATCGGTAATCTTAGATTTACTTGTTGTCAATGGCGAAGGCCAAATTCTTGGTGAAACAGCTAAGAGGTTCATCCTGCAGGAGGAGGTTGTCTCATGATCCCGACTCATGGGAAGCCCAACAGCCAGTTTCTGTTATATCATGAATACAAGACACACCAGAGGTGGAAAGCTGTTCAGTACATCAAGTCCTGTTTGGTGGTACTTGTACTTGACTGGAGTGTTTTTCCTTTTATTCTACTTTACACTCTACTTTACACTCCCTTACATTTCAGAGAAAAAATATTGTACTTTTTACTCGACTACATTTATCTGAGAGCTACTTCTACTAATTACAAAACATACAAACTTCTGAAATTTAATGACTTGTTCAGTGAAAAAGATCTGCCTTGTCTTTAGTTTAATTTAGTTCTGACGAGTGAAGGAAAAATCCACCAGGGTGTAGCAGGAATAGTTCAAACTGTTTTCAGTGAAAATAAACTTTTTTCAAGGATTCTAAGTCAACTTTTTCATAATTCTAATGCAGCAAGGTGCCTCATTCTTTCATGTTTCAAGCTACAGATAGTCATTTCTAGAACAATTTTAAACATGTTAACTTAAATTAAAGACAGGTTCAAATATTCTCACTGCACTGAAGAATAATACAACAAAAAAGAGCTTCTCACATGTTAATGCATCAGTGTAAAAATTCTTTCTGTATAAGGTAGTATTCTATCTTGGCCCAAAGGGGCCATTCTGAAAAATGAGTACTTTTACTTTTGTCACTTTAAGTACATTTTGCTGATAATACTTCAGCACATTTAATTGAGTAAGATTTTTAATGTTGGACTACTACTAGAAACTGAGTATTTTACATGGATGGAGAGACTATTTTATTAATCCCAAAGGAAACTTGCAGTATTGCAGGGATTTCACATAAATTACAAACACAATGATTTACGGGAAAAACAAACACAGTTAAAGGCTAGATTATATATAATAACAAAATAGACAAAATAAATTATAGAAAATTATAAAAAATTATAGAATAAAATAAAAGTGGAATAGAGTAGTGTTGTGGTCTTTCTACTTTACTTAAAATAGTGTAGAAATGTCACTCTTCTTAAAGGAATAGTTGTGTTTTCCTTAGAGTTAGATGAGAAGATTGATACCACATTCATGTCTGTAAATAAGTAGCTACAGAGCAGGCTAGCTTAGCATTTGGACAAAGCCAGGCTAGTCGTTTCCCTCTGTTTCCAGTCTTTATGCTAGGCTAAGCTAACCATCTCCTGGTTGTAGCTTCAAATATAAAGCAAACAAACATGGGAGTGGTATCAGTCTTCTCATCTCACCCCTGCTAAGAAAGCGAATAAATGTATTTCCCAAAATGTCACATTATTCCTGTAAGTAAAGTATCTGAATACTTCTTCCACCCCTGCTAGCCAACTATAATGATAATAAAGGTTTAGATGTAAAAAAATCATTGCCAGTGGACTATATATATTGACTGACTCTATGTCATTATATCCTATTAGTCTGAATTCCTAATGATATTGGATCATTGTGTTTTGACATTGAGGGGTCCGGTGTTCTTCAAAAATACTGATTTATATGAAAGTTAAGCCATCTCTTCTTCTCTTCCCAATAAATGTGTCTTAACCACATAGACACAGTCCTTTGATTGCGGTGACACAAGCAGCCTGAGTAAGCCGATTAAATGTGCTGTGAGTAACCGGACAGCAACCAGTCACTCTCTGCTGAACATGTCTAGACAAACGTATCTCTCTCTCAGAAAGTTTGAGTGAAACACAGTATGTATTGTCATTAACCCATTAGACTACATCACGTGTTGGCAAATAGTCATCAGTGTCTGCCCTTCTGAGTTTTGGGCAGCCTGTGTGTACCTGTAAACTGTATTCACACTCATATCCTAATACCTATTCTAATATATCATTGGTGTTTGTATGTGTGTGTATATTGATACCAATGTGAATGCACGTGTGAGTATCCACATGCGTGTAGCAGTGGTTACATGGGACAAAAAGAGCTGTGCTGACTTGCACCATGCCCTCACTTGCCTCACTGCCACCTTGTGTGTTGTGTAGATGTCCCAACACCCCCGCCGCCTCCCCCCTCTTCTCATCCCCCAATGCCACTGTGAGAACACTTCACCCCCTTGATTCCCAGACGTGGACACACCCAATGTACAGACTCACCTCCAATCAAATCCCACACTTCCTATATGCAAATGACACTCATTATTCCCTCCTAAACATGGTTAACTGTCACTTTTCAAAACTAACACACAATCATATTTAAACGGTCCTACGGATTAGGATGCAGGTTGATAGACAGCATGACAACAAACTAATTCTTACTGCTGCAGGACAATATTTAATCTTTATTCACTATACCTTTACAGTGTAATATAGACCTATTTGAATAGGGAACCAAAATTGGCAAGATCAGCAGCACATCTTTAATCTAACCTTAATACATTTTAATATAATATAATATTGTATAATATAATATTGGATCTTTCATTTCATCCATCCCTACCAAAGTAATTGTGTAATTTTAAAAATTTTTTTTAATATACTATTCGTTTGAATATTTTGGTAGAAATCCCTGATTCTGTTCTGGCTAGATACCGTAGGTCAATAATACAAACAATATGAATCAGTTAAAATCCCTCCCCTGGTCTCATTACTCTTGCATAAAGGGCAAACACTTCCAGTATTCTTGAACCTTGTGCTGCAAATTCATTCTGTCCAGTAAGACAAAAAGGAGACGATAGAGAAAAGATACCTTTCGGCTGTTTTAATCCACAACCAATGTGTATTTCACACTTGATAATAATGACTTGTGTTGTCACTCTCTACAACCCCCCAGCTAAGCCATTCAGGACTTCTTACAACAGATAGCCGTTGACTCTTTTAATTCAAATCAGAAGGAAGGTGTTAAGATCTGACATAGATCACTCCTATCCTCTATTCTGGTAAGACAATACTCTTGTTTACTGGTGATCTTCAAGAGAGTAGGTCGGCAGATGTGTTCTGTAGAGATGGCAGTGTGTTGATAAGATTGTAACACTTTTAGTGAGTAAACCCTCACCCAGAGTTTCGTCAGATTACGCCTGCTTTTCATCACTGAACCAAGCTTGAACAAACAGAGGGCTTAACATGACGGTTTCACAATAAATAACAACATCAAATTATACTGTATGTACAAGTCATGAGAAAAAATTAAGATTCAACAATATCATTTACAAATGGTTCTATTTGATGTAGTATTTAAGAAAACAATATGTGTCTAGTATGTAGTATAGTATATGTACAATTACATTTCTATTTTCCTCCAACTGGTAGTTATTACAGCCAGTGTAGAAGATGAAATGACCCTCATCGTACCGTATATATTGATAATTTGTCTTTTTGTAACACATGCATGAGTTTCAGCAGTGGTTCCCACACGCACATTTCTAGTATAATATCTAGATTTCTTGTATTGCACAATGCTTATAGCTGTATTGATTCTTTTGCACCTATACATATATTAGTTCTTATATCATGCATTTGTATAAGCATTCCACGTTGCTGCTGAATTGCATTGCAGCTACATTGGGTGGTTTATTGTGTATGTTCTGTTTTGTGCTTACACTGACAATCCCCTTATTATATTAAAGCCAGTCAGCTAATAAGTGTCACAGTATGATTATGAATTCAGCAAAAGCACATAAAAACAGCATTACGTTACACACCAGTCTTCTCTTTTTACACTACAAACACAACAGTTGATTGCACTCCTTTCTCACAGCTTTAGTACCCTACTAATGTCCAGCATGTCTACGGGTCGTCAGTAACATCGTGGGACCTCAGATGAGGCCTGATTGAAATGCTAATGCCCTAATCATTCCCTGAGTGCTAGATGCGATCTTCGGCTGTGTCACCTCAAAAGCTGCATGTACTTCAGCTCTGCACTGCTTTGATCATGTGTGGTCACTGATGGTCTCTATGAAGTCATTATGTCCCTTGATGATTGGAGATTAAGATTGAGGCTAAATCTGACAACACAATGTATAACAGAAAGAACTTTATCTGATAATGCTGTGAATGGCTCAGGTGTATTTCAAACTCTTGGATGTGACATTACAGGGTCTTACAATGCAAAATGAGCAAAGGATTGTGCTTATCCACGACTGACGACTTTGTTTGCAAGTGTCGGAGGTTGTTTGTATATCAACCCAGCAGATCCAAGGAGGCAAAATAAAGCTGTCAACTGTGGGACAGAAATATTCGTTGTTGCCTCCAGACACATCCACTGGAACTGTGATGATTCTCACTGGCTGTGTTTGACACCGAAACTGACAGTTTATGTTTTGACAAAAATCATGGGAGGTTTTTTTAATTAACAAACTTGCGTGGTTAATGTGAGTGAGAGGTCGGCTTTTGTTGCGCAAATGAACTCTACAAGTGAACTACATGAGAAATAGGGAAATAGTAAATACTATAAAATAGTATGCAATATGAAAAACTCACTTTATAACAATAATGGGTTGGGTAAAATATTAATTTGATAGTCTGTAAATGGCAAAATGAACACCATTTTCAGGTTCATACTTTGTCATTTCTGCCTTCAACCTTAATTTTGAACACTGCCACCAGATCATAATGTCACACACACACCTGTAACCGATTCGAACAGTCAGCCAAAGGTGGAAATACAACAATACAACAAAAGAGACACTATGAGCTGTGCCAAGTCTTCCCCAAAACATAACTGTTCAAACTGCTAATTTGGAGGACTGAAGACCAACACTAGTGAGCCAGTAAGCTTTGTCCTCATCTAGGCAGACCTGTTGGTGCACCTGCTGATTCCCAGGCCTCCTTGCCAATCTTGGACTACAGTGAAACCAAGCAAGAGTGAAACTGGCCCAGAGCCAGAGGAAGAACTGGTTGACTACTTCTGACACAATCGCTGAAAGCAGGGGATCCTGGGAGAAGGACCAGCCCTGACTGTGGGGATGAGGAAAATAGATGACTAACCATGAGAAGAGAAAAAGAGGAGGAGGAAGAGGAGAAGAAACACTCCACTGAGCTCCTGGGAACCTAAAACCTGTCCGACGTGGCCTTCACGATTGCTCAATGAGTGTACTATGTCTGCACAGCCTGTGCGAGTGTCTGTGTGTCTATCATGTGTGAGTGTATAATCACATGCATTCAAAGCATCTGTGTTTTGCCTTTGAATGAAAGACCAGAAAACTGTTTAAGTGGAAAGGAGTCATAAATAAGACGTGACATTCAAGTGTGTTTCTCAAAGGAGTCTCACGGAATATCTTGACCCTTGGCTACAACCTTTCAAGATGTTAACAACCATAGTGCTCCTGACCTTCATCTGCCCTCACACTAATCTGAATATCCCTAATCTTTCGGCAAAACACAGAGACAAACATGGTGTAAAGCAATGCCGACGGTATAAACATTTTTTTTTAACAGTGATCACATTTAAAAGTGTTCCTTTGACTCCTAAAAACAAAGGAATTAAGAATGTGTCTGTCTACATCTTGATGATATTTCCAGTTTATTCAAACTTTGTTATTATTTTCTCAATTCCCTACATTATTTCTATCAATCAGGACAACAATGCACTCAATAGATTAATTGCTGAAATCTGGGAACACAGTGACATTGCCGCAACCAAGTCTGGTAGGAGAAGAAACATAAGCAGTCAGACAATCAGACAGGTTGTAAGCAAGCCAACATTTTGGCCAGATTATCTAAACCATTTCCGTGTGGGTAAAATGGAAAATGAGTACCAAAGAAATATCAGTAATAATCTTTCATTGCAAAAGAAAACTATGTGTAGCCACAACTATGTTAGGTAAAATCAGTCACAATTGTACCAAGAAGTTGGTATAAACTGTGATGGATATTCAGGTGGTAATTTTATTGTATGCCTGTGTGTGCGTGTGTGTGTGTTTGTGTGTGTGTGTGTTTCATTTTTAACTTCTTTTCAGCCCCATTTCTAACCCTCCTCTAGAATTCTTGTATTAACTTGGTAGATACAATGTTGTTATTACTGATAGAAATAGCAGCCAAAGGTACAAAAATGGCATGAACTGATTTTTTGACCACTTGGGAGCAGTGCAACAAGCGGCAAACAATAGTGATATATCATCACCTTACAAAGTTTATATGGCTTACATGTTAGCAAGCAGTGGCTTATTTGCATATCCAGCAGTCATGGGGCAACATTAGCATTCATTTGGGGGCATTTTTGTCTCCAACTGATGAATGTAAGTCCAACATTCACTCTCCTTTTAGCTCTGTTTTGGTCCCCACCAACACCTGCTCTACTATGTTCACCAGATAGCCAAAAATTGCATCTGCTATTTGGTACTGAGCAGGTAGCAATCAGTTTGTTGAACTGTTAGCTGAAAACAGGCAGCTCTCGAATGTATCTGGAAATTATGCTAGAGCTGGGAGAGTGAATCCAAAGGTTAATGTTGCGGGCCTTAAAATTAAACAATAAGCTAAAAGATGCTAAAACACTAAATGGAACTGAGGGAAATTGCAGATTCAGGTGATAATTGTCTGTGTGTTCATCATTATGAGTGACCCCTTTCACATTACATATAGTCATTTGATCAGCCATTAATATAAAAATATTGATTAGAGCAGCTTTAAATACTTGTATACCTTCTATTTTCATCATAGAATCAGTGGATCAAGCTTTCCGAATGGCCATGAATGGAACCAACTGCTCTCTGAGAGTCAAATCAAAGTTCTTCATGAGTCCACTTGTGTAAGTGGTGTCAGATGACAAAACACCAGCTCCTTTCTGTGACCTCTCCATATGAGGTCATTAGGCTGAGATGTAGGATGTCCTGCTTTAACCCACTGTTAACAGCCATTCATACAGAACCCTGACACACGACTACGTGATAGACAGCACACTGACTAACGGCAAACAGACTGCTGATGTATTGGGGTGAGTGTGTGTTTCTACTCCTCTCGCTCATCTGTGACTCATCTACTCTTCTCAGAACAAATGCACTGCAGAGCTGTCCACAAGTGTTTTGTAACCTCTCGATGCTCTATTTTTATGTGTCTCCCTGCCATGTTCACCCCGGTTTGCCATACAAAGAATCCTCTGTCCATGTTCATTTTTCTCCAACTCAGTCTAAAAACAAGCATAGTAGGCCTTTTTATGCAGTTCAAAAAAGTCATTGATGTTATCAAATTTCGTTAACAATTTGCCCACTACATTGTTGTATAAACCCACACACTGCTGCTGTTTATTCTCAACCAGTTAATCTGACTCAATTGCTCTCCTCTGAATGACACTCTCCCGTGTCTCTAGCCTTTTGAAATAGGCACAACCAGACACAGTAATCAGTCACAGCATGGCACTGCCAGGCCCCATTAGCAGTCATGTGGATTGCATTAGAATTGGTTGACCCACGGCACAGCTGGAGGCCAGAGGTTACTTATCATATCCTTGGACAGGGAGACGGTGCAGGAAAAGTACCTGGTGGGGTGATGAGGATTATTCAGACTCCCTGAAGAGAACAATGCTTGTTGCTTTTTAATGATTTTGGTGTCTCCTTTTAAAAAGCTCTTCCCTGGATGTAAAGTAGATGCTACTATCACATGTGATAAGTGATTATGACTGAATTGCCCAGTCATAACAGTGTAAACATGCGGTTCTAAAAATATACATAACACAGAAGCTATAATTTGCACTTCATTTATTTGCATCACATCACTCTGACATGTAAAGGATAGGCGAGAAGAATGGACAGTGATTTACCAAAAACAGTTTATGGAGTACATAAATGCATTTAAAATATATGTGTTATCTAATATTTCATAAACATAAACATAACAAATGAACTGTTTTAACAAACAGAATAGAATATACATTAAACCTACTTCCACAAGAAGCATAGTAAAGCCTTGCCCTGGTTCTGGTCACATATATACAATTGTATATCCACCAGATATCAATACACTGAATTGCAAAATATGAATTTCTTTTGTACAGATGTCAAAAGCACAAAGCTTTTTCTTTAAAAAAAGTGTATCACCTACACTTTCATTCACACAGAGGCCTTTTAACATAATCTAACTAACACTCTAACTACACACTGGGCTATTCAGGAGATAAGGAGTGTATTGAGCATATAAACAAAGAGGGGTGTATGAAAAAAAAAGCCAGGCTGATGTTGGAGGTGGTGGGAGGATCTGCAGGGTGGAAGTCAAGACTCCTGCAGTGCTTGCTTTTACAGATGCAGATCGATGAGAGAGAGGAACAAAAAGCCAAAGGCTACTGCTCCCATGAAACCTTTCACATCAGACAAGAGGCTTTTCAAACAAGTTCCTGTGCCAATCTGAAGATTCAAACAAAGGAAATCCATTTGTTTCTGATTTGTCAGAAGCAAAAATACTCCTGCTATGGACTTCTTTTTCATAAATGTTAAAAGAGTGGGTAAAATTCTAATCAAAATGAATGTTAGGGGTGATAGGATTGCCAGTTGATTAATTTGAGGGCTAGAAACTACTCACCCAAACCAGCCAGGGGAGCTTTCACACACAGGTACGAATGTGGCACCTCACACTGCAACCTGAACTTGCAGCTGTTACATATAAATAAGGTGGTGCAGCCAGACTGCAAAAATACAACAGACAAGTGGCTAACGCCCATCTGCTCAAATGTAGCCCCGACACTTTCTGTTTCTCTCTTGCTTACACTAAAAGGCTGCAGCTGTTTGCAAAGCTTACCATGCAAATTCATAGCATTTACATGACGGCCTGGTTTTTCTCTCTGTGGATGCACGTTCAGCAAGTTAACTTGACATGTTCACCTCCTCTGAAGACTCAATTCACTGCCCTTTTCTCTCAAATGGCTCACCAGTGACACACACACGTTCGGCACGGACATACTTTTTCTTTTAAATATGTAATCTATGTAGCTTCTGTTGCTCTGTAAAAATGATTCATTTGAATATAATGTAAACAATACTGCTGCCCTGAGGTCTATCTGATAGAGCGTGAAACCAGACCATGGCTGAGAATGACCCAGAATCTTCTCTGCTGTCTCCACTGATGTTAGTTCCCAATGCTCACTGTGTCCATGTCTTGTTTCTCGTACACCATTTGGCATCCCAGAGTAAAATAAGCCATATACCTAGCAGGGGGAGATGCTAAACTACCACAGATGTGTCCTGTAACATCAAGTGAAAGTAAAGAATTAAAATAAATTAATTTTTTGTCCATAACCCACAGGGTTAACAGTCTGTGTTCAGATGAAGCAGAAGAACTTCTTCCAGCTGCACCTGGAGAAAGCTTTGGTGCGCCTGTCAGAAAACCTCCTCTTCTTGGTCTTGCGAGCTTTGTTCTTAATGGCGGCAAAGATGGCTGCATCAAATGCCTCCTTCAAGTTCTTTTGCGTGAGTGACGAACACTCAACGTAGTCTGTAGCCCTGATCTTCTCCGCCATGCTCTGGGCCCGGGAGCTCAGAACTGGCTTGACATTAGATCTGTCCAGGTTGATGAGGACGTTCACGTCCAGCAAGAGGTCCGACTGGGTACCGACAAGGATGATGGGCGAAGACGGGTTATAAGCCCGGATCTCTGGGACCCACTTCTTGGTGATGTTGTGAAATGAGGTGGGGTTGACCATGCTGAAGCACAGGAGGAAGACATCCGTGTAGGCATAGGATAGAGCCCTGAACTCATCAAACTCCTCCTGAATGGAAACCAAGATAGAAAGCACGAGTTAGTTGCAATCACGATATGACCAGACATGGTCGAGGAATGAGTGAAAGAAACTGATTCACTAAAGCTTCAGGAAAAAATCATCCATTAAAATCCATGGTGAAATCTTGTTACTGAGTCACATAATGGATTAAACGAGGATGCGACAGAGTTTGCACCTTCATAGTTAATCTCTCATAACATAGAAAAAAAAATCAGTCTATTTTATTAACAATGGGGATTTGATGCTATATATTGTGTGTAACAGATAAATTATCAATCATTTGATACAATGATCTCAGAAAACAGAGAAGCATTTGGGACTACAGATTGATTACTGAAAATAAGCCTGTAAAAATGGTATTTGGTATTGGTCTACATAATATCTTGTTGAAAAAACAAACTAACTGATAGTCTTACCTGTCCAGCAGTGTCCAGAAGCTGAACTTTGACCGGAGATCCTTCTACTTGGACCTGACCTGTTGGACACCCAGAGACACGAATCAGTCAGTTTTTTAGTTTAGTTCACTTTCTTTCGGGCACACATTTCAAGGAAAGAAAACTTTTAAGACACGGCACATTGAATACAAAAGATGTTGAAAGTTTACAAGCCCCGTTTTCAATTGATAGTTCTGTATTAGCAACTATCAATGTCAGTAAGTACACACAAGAATCTTTTCAGAATAGCGTATTCAGAGGTGGGTGACTACGACATAAAATATACGGCGTATTAACTTGTAAGCAGTGACACATAATTGCTTTAAAGTCCATAATACAAACTATGTTACCGTCATATTGAACCAGCACTCACGCACTTGCTCTATTCTTAATCTTACCTGTAACTCAGTATATTACAGTCATAAAAAATGACCTCGGAAAATTTGCCCATGGACAAAAACATACGTTCAGATCACTCACCGGAGAAGACGTCAAAGCCTGTCTGTTTGTACTCTGTCGGGTAACCGTTGGAGGTGTAGCTGACAATCATGCTGGTCTTCCCGACGGCTCCGTCCCCGACCAGCATACAGCTGATGACGCCGGGCTCCAGCTCGTCCTCCCGGGTCAGCCCGCAAGCGGAAGGGACTCGGGACTCGTGGTAAAAGTAATCCATGTGAGGTGGCATGTCGGGCCGCACATTAAACTTCTGGCTGCGGACACTCCTGTCTGATCGCTGGGAGGCGAGATACTGAGAGTCAGCTGGGCGCTCTGTCCCTCACTTGGCTCCGGGTGGCCTGCGCGGTTCTGACTGACGGGCGACATGTGTGGGGGGGCTTTTAGGGCGAGCTTGTCGTCAGACAGGTTGTGATTTGCATAGACACTCCCACCGAGAAAAGAAAATATAAGACAGCTTCCTGGACAGCTAGAGAAAAAACAATTTTTGTTATTTATTTCTGCTTATCTGTTATTGTTTTAATAAGCATTTATTTATTTATTTTACTTTGAGTCAGTTTTTCCTGGATCACATTTTAGTTCACTCTTTTATGCTTTTTGAGACACATGCCAAACATGTAATAATGCCATGGTTATACCGCCTTGTTGTTTATAAATTCATTATTTAATAAATCATAAAATAGTTGAATGAGGAATATAAAAAGATCGGACTCACCCATACAGTAAAATATGAGACACATGACTTCATTTTACTACACTACTACTACTACTACTACACTTTAGTTCTTTGATACAAACATCTCATGATAAAAACCAGTTTTGTTTCCCGTCGACGCTCTACATTTGGGCAAACCGCGCCGCCCAGTGTCAAAGACAGGCACTACGTTGAGTGTGATCACATGATTCCATGTGTCACCTGATTGTCCGAGTCCATCCCCGAGTTGTGCGGTCGGAAGCTGAAGCTGGCTGCTATGACCGCACGAATGACTGGATTTTCATACATTCCTCTGTTTATGCTGAAGCGTAGCATATATTCTACACCTTGCTTCTCAATTTGAGACGCACGCGGAGAGAGGAAATGCGTTGGTGAGCCCTGAACGGGTGGACGCCGTGATAGCTAGTCAGCTAGCTAGCTGTTTAGCCATGTCGTCGTAGAATTGACTGTTGTCCAGCCTTTTTTTTATCTGGAGAGTATTTTATTTACGGGTACGAAATAAGGTGAAATAAGGTACATTCAACCATGGCTTCAATTCTTGATGAGTACGAGGACTCGCAAAACACGAGGCAAACTGCGCAGCAGCACAGCCGCTTGTCAAATGCCAACATCGGGATAACACATTCAGGTAGGTCGCCCTCCTCTCAGCAGGTGCTCCGTCTGATCAAACACATGCAAGGATACACATTACTATTATCCATGTGTAAGAAACGTTAAAGCTCAGACGCCATTTCGTTGAAAGAGTGCTTATACTGACAAACTTGTTCCCTCACGTCAGGCTTTGTGAATGTGAGACTAGAGGAAGAGAAGCCGATATTCAATAAGCAGAGGATCGATTTTACACCGCCGGAGAAGATAAACCATCTTTCAGTCTGCAACAATCAGCTCTGCATGAGCCTGGGGAAGGACACCCTGCTGAGGCAAATAACACTATCATAAGCCCTTAAAACGCCTTGTTAATGTTTACTGGTGTTTGCATGGTTTTCATTTGATTAGTTTGAATCAATGGCTGCTCTTCTCTGTGTTTGGTATTCACGTGTTGTCATGGTTTATTGAAGCCTCTGGCTTTTGCTGCTGATACTAATGTTTTCAAGTTCTGTTCTTACAGGATTGACTTGGCCAAACCCGATCAGCCCAATCAGATTGAATTAGGAAGGAAAGATGACAGTAAAGTGCACAGACTGTTCCTGGACCCCACAGGTGAGGGAAACTGTGCATTGAGATTTTCCATTAAAAACACGGCCCATAGGCCAAAATTAGATGACTAAATTAGCATACTCAGGAGGTAAAATTGTGTAGGAATGTTGCAAGCTATGAAACCTGTGCCTAGTATGGTTTAGCTTGGATTAATGTACAATTATTTTGAAGTGATTAAGAGAAAATTCCTCAGAGACTACAGTAACATCGGTGCCCCAAGCCCAATGTTAATGCATAATTTCTAACATTACTCTGGCAGTGTGATGGTTATGACTTATTAACAACAGCAGCCATATCCTCCTCCATATTTGCCCACTGCAGGCTCTCATGTGCTGATCAGCCTGAGCACCAGTGAGTGTCTGTACCTCAACAGGAACACCCAGAAGGTGCGCAGTCTGTCCCGGTGGAGAGGCCACCTCATCGAGAGCGTGGGCTGGAACAAGCTGCTGGGCAATGAGACCAGCACAGGACCCATACTGGTTGGCACCAGTCAAGGCATCATCTTTGAGGCTGAGATCTCTGCAAATGAGGGCAGCCTGTTCAACACCAATCCAGACCAGTACTTCAGACAGGTCAGAGACTGTCTAATTATCTGAGGATGCAATATTTTATTTTATTCCTAAACAATACCATGATCTTATCCTGAGGCAGGTCCACTCCCTGGAGGAGGATGGGAGGCCAGCACCGGTCTGCTGCCTGGAGGTGGAGCGTGGCCTGGAGAACAAGTACTTCATCATCGCCACCACCCGCAAGCGCCTGTTCCAGTTTGTGGGTAAGGTGCCTGAGGGGTCAGAGCAGCAAGGCTTCAGCTCCATCTTCAACCAGAACCAAGACCTGCTGCCTAGTTTCCAGGAGTTCCCAGCCAACATGGGCTACAGCGAGATCACCTTCTACACCTCAAAGCTGCGGACCTCCCCTAAGGCGTTTGCCTGGATGATGGGTAATGGAGTTCTTTATGGTCAGCTGGACTACGTCAGGCCTGATTCCCTGCTGAGTGATGTGCAGGTAAATGTCCGTGTCTGGGAGAATGTTCAAATGTCTCAACAAAATTTAGCTCTACTCTCTCCTCATTTCACTTACTTCTCCATATTTCCTCCCTCACAACAGGTATGGGAGTATACCCCAGACATTGACCTTAGTCTCAAGAAGCCCATCTCAATTGTGCTGACACAGTTCCACTTCCTGTTGTTGCTCCATGACCGAGTTAAGGCCATCTGCACTCTGAATGGACAGGTGGTATATGAGGATGTGTTTCCAGATAAATTTGGCACCCTTAAGAAGATGATCAAGGACCCAGTTGGTGGGTTGGTGTGGATCTACACTGAGCGGGCAGTCTTCCGGTATCACATCCAGCGTGAGGCCAGGGACGTCTGGCAGATGTACATGAGCATGAATAGATTTGATCTGGCCAAGGAGTATTGCCGTGACCGGCCTGAGTGCATGGACATGGTGCTGGCCAAGGAGGCGGAGCACTGCTTCCAAAATAAGCGATACCTGGAGAGTGCCAAGTGCTATGCGCTGACACAGAACTACTTTGAAGAGATAGCACTCAAGTTCATCGAAGCCAAGCAAGAGGAAGCCCTGAAGGAGTTTTTACTGAAGAAACTAAATAATTTGAAACAGAGTGAGAGAACGCAGATCACCTTGCTGGTCACCTGGCTAGCAGAGCTTTACCTGAACCGCCTTGGCCAGCTGGAGAGTGATGGTAACAGCCTCATTTTCCAGGAGACCCGTGATGAGTTCCGCCACTTCCTCAGCAGCTCTAAGCACAAGGAGTGCCTGTTCAACAACCGCAGCACCATCTACGACCTGCTGGCCAGCCACGGTAACGTGGACGACATGGTTTACTTCTCAGTCGTCATGCAGGACTACGAGAGAGTGATATCCCACTACTGCCAACATGATGACTACAGCGCTGCTCTGGATGTGCTCTCCAAGCACTGTGATCAAAAGCTTTTTTACAAGTTCTCCCCCGTCCTCATGCAGCATATTCCCAAAAAAGTGGTAGATGCATGGATTCAGATGGGCAAGAAACTGGACCCAAAAAAGCTCATCCCAGCTCTGATGAATTACAGCCAGATGGGCAGCACCCAGCAGATCAGTGAAACCATCCGCTACATGGAGTTCTGTGTGTACGAGCTCAATGTGACAGAGGAGGCAATCCATAACTACCTGCTGTCGCTCTATGCCAAGTATAAGCCGGACTCTCTGCTGCTGTATCTGGAGCAGGCAGGTACACACGCCTCAGAGATACACTATGACTTGAAGTATGCTCTCAGGTTGTGTGCTGAGCATGGCTACCTCCGGGCCTGTGTCCTGGTTTATAGGATTATGGAACTGTATGAAGAGGCAGTGGATCTTGCTTTACAAGTAAGTGATGCATGTTTTTGGGTCAGCATTGCATGTAAATAAATAATCACAAAACATCCAAATCATGCAATTATGGAATCTGTATTTTTATACACATGTACAGATAATTATCCAGATTATTGACAAAAATTCCTGTTTGACAATGCCATTCATTTATACTGTATTTATTACCCATAGGTAGATGTAGACTTGGCCAAATCATGTGCTGATCTACCTGAGGATGACGAGGAACTGAGGAAAAAGCTTTGGCTGAAGATCGCCCGACATGTTGTGCAAGAGGAGAAAGATGTGAAGAAAGCCATGAACTGTCTGTCTAGCTGCAACCTGCTCAAGATTGAAGACATCCTGCCCTTCTTCCCGGACTTTGTCACCATTGACCACTTTAAGGTTTGTAACTGAGTATTTCCTTTATGTCTTGTGGATAGTAATCACGTTACATTCTCATCCTCTTTTCACCATGGTTTCTCAGGAGGCCATTTGCAGCTCCCTGGAGGAGTACAACCAGCACATTGATGAGCTGAAGCAAGAAATGGAGGAGGCTACGGAAAGCGCCAAACGCATCAGAGAAGACATCCAAGAAATGAGGAACAAATATGGTGTAGTGGATTCCCAAGAAAAGTGTGCTGCTTGTGAATTCCCATTGCTCAACAGGCCCTTCTATCTATTCCTGTGTGGGCACATGTTCCACTATGACTGCCTGTTCCAGGTAACCATTTTATAGAGAATCTATCAACTCAGCTCAAAAATTTCTGAACAACTTCAGTGTATTCATAATTCCCATATGCTCCTTTTTTCCCCTTTTTTCTTCTAGGAAGTGACCCCTTACCTGTCAGCCTACAAGCAGAGTCGCCTGGAGGAGCTGCAGAAAAAGCTGGCTGCAACCATGCAATCCTCAAAGTCACGCCACCGCCAGGTGCCCAAGGACGAAGGAGACACTTCCAGCCTGGGAAAGGGCAATGCGGGCACAAGCCGGGAGCAGATAAAATCAGACATTGATGACATCATTGCATCCGAGTGCGTGTACTGCGGCGACCTGATGATCAAATCCATCGACAAGCCTTTCATTGATCCACAGAAATTTGAGGAGGAGAAATCCAGCTGGCTTTGAATGAGAGCTTCTTTTTCCCCACTATGTAAAAGAGACATGACAGAGACAGCCCCACTATCTGTACGTTAGTGAAAGTGCATAATCCTTAGGACAGACCCATTCAGTGGATACAGGCATTCACCTGATTATCTGTTGGTAGTGCCTACTGATTCTGTGTCAGCTTCAGTTGCTCTCTACAGAATACTTCTTTTGTTGGCAGTATTTGAAGCTGATTTGAATGAACTTTTGCACTTTGTATGGGAGCATGTAGTGAAAAGTGGACAACAATTCACTTATTGGGCAATGATCCAAGAGGATATGGTGATGTAAAGTAACACCGGGGCTGTACAGTACATACATGTGCCTGAACCTCTGATTATAATGGTAGAAAAGGATTCAGATATCACTGCACTATACATCTTAACTGTATTAGCTTATGCGCTTGTTTGGTCCATTAAAACATGACATGCACTTTGAAAATATCTGTGTCTCCTGAGATGAGTTCAACCTCTGCCATCTAAAGCCCTGTCTTCATCTAGCATTTCATGTTGGACAGATTAACAAACTGTTATTTCACTCTCATTTACTGTTTTGCAGTTCAGTTGTGGCACAATAAAAGCTTGTTACTGATGGACTTATTATTCTGGTTGATTAATGTGTAATAAATATTTATTTAAGAAATTATTTTAAGTATCAGCTATACTGAGAGAAATCAATACCCTTCATCATAGTTCTTCAGAGGGCCATCTACAGCTTCCCGGAGGAATTAAAAAAGCTGAAAAGAGAGCTGAAGCAGATCACGAGCAAGACCACATTTATGCAGCAGAAGAGAAAAACCATGTACCGGCAATGGTTTGGGATGAAGCTGTGGTTTAACAGGAATATTTGAGTTTGGGCCACTGTGACAGTACAATTGGTTGTATCCCTACCAGTTCCATGAGACTTTTCTATAATGAAAATGTGGTATATATCAAATCATCGTTACGGCTATAAATTTCTAACCGTTGTTAAATTTGTAAATAAAAATAAGCATGTCATTTTTTAAAATGTCTGGAATTCACTGTCAACTACTGAAGCCAGAGAATAACTTTATAATGACCACAATTTTTGTGGATATCAAACTGGCTCACCTTACCTAAAACGGAGTTCCCTTCTGGTGACGTAAGACGTCGCTCGGTAATCTTCGCACTGAGCAGACACTATAAATCGACATCGGAAATTCATCGATACGTTTGTATTAGTTGTGCATATGCGGCACAAAACGGTATATATGGTTGACGTGTACCCCACTTTATTATCGAAAGATAGCGCCGGGGTTTCTCTTCACAGTCGCGTCCTCGGAGACATCGACGTGCGAGCGTCCCCCTCTCTGCGATTGATTAAAATGCCTGCTCCTTGCTGTACCCTCGCCATGGCGTCGTGTCTCTGCTCTCTCAGTAACAGAAAGTGGCCGCCTCTCTGCTGTTGCTGCCGACTCAAAGCTCACAGACTCGCTCGGCGCCTCAAACCGCCATTTTGGAGTCAGAGAACCGAGAGTCGGCAGCAGCGACGAGAGAGACGAAAAAGGGGACACGGGGCCGAGGTGAGAGACTCCTTGGTGGTTGTTATGGCGAAGGAGCAATGGGGGAAGATGGCCGGGAGGGAGAAAGAATTAAAACATGGGGATCATTCGTTCACCAGGCAACCGAGTCCCCGCTCGTGTCCGAAACAAGACTAGGAGAGGCGCGGGCGGAGGGCCTGGCTGTCGCTGTTTCGCTACTAACCAGCTAAAGAATCGCCATTAAATCAATATCATCTTAATACATTGTTTAGGAAGGGAGGTGGTGGCCTTAAAGAGACAGTCGATTTGAATACTTCATATTAATGGTGTGAGAGGACGTCTAAGTCAAAACGCCTGAGTATTTCATTAGCTAACGTTAGTGATGATAAGCTACATGAGATAAGAGGTAGCAGGGAGGCAGTCGTCCTGTACCAAAAGCTGGATGTTAGGCAAAACGGCTACCAACGCTAATTGATATCCTTAGTTTGGGTTACTTAAACTAGTAGGATGTCTGCATGTGCATACCAGCACCTTGACCGTTTACTATCATTGATCGGAAGCATTGCTTGTGCTTACATAGCGAGGCAGCTAACGGTAGTTAGCTTGCAAGGTACAATCCAGTGCACCATCCAAGGTTAGCTAGCAAAGCTCGGTGGTGCTAGCGTGTATTTGCTAGCTAGCTAATGATAACATAATGACACGATGGCAAAGAGAGAAATATTAAATTAGGATAACAGTTCTCTGGTTTGCTTCGTTTTAAAAAGAAGACCAAACTCTTACTCTTGCTTTAGTCCCTGTTATCCTCCCACGTGCGGGGCAATGAACTTGTCTCAAAGTCTGAGTAGTGATTACATAGGACAAGTGGAATAAGTTAACAATATAAATATCACTATCGAAACAGTCACCTGTCCACTTAGAAATAACATGACATTGTAGTTATATTTGGTATAGTTTGGTTTATAGTAGAATTGGTGGTATCAAACTATTTAAATTTAAATTTCTTTTAATAAACTGGAACTGAATTAAAATAGTATGCAGTATAATGGCCTAACCTATCTATTGTGTACGATACAAGAATGGGAAATACGGAAGAACAAGTCTTCATAGAAAGTAGACATGAACGAGCTAGTACACTTTCCTTGGTATAGTATTTATATTGATAACATGGAAGATTGTTTACAATTTAAATACATAGTAGGAGAAAAATTAGCTATTTTTTAACAGTTGAGAACAAAATATGTTTTATGGAAACAGTTCCTTATATGAAAACCAGGAACACTCATATTGTCAGTATTACACAATAAAACATACTCCCTGTAAGCATAACACATAACACGTGAACGAAAACTACCCCCCCCCCACCACCACCATAAAAACACTTTTCACACTAGTCGTTTTGATATCAGTTTTTGACTGTGTGTTTCTTGTTTTGTAGGGTTTTTCACCTTTGTCTGATCATTACTCTTGGAATCAAGAACAATGAGAACCTTTACTGAGAAGGTAGGTCCACTGTATGTGCTGTATTTTGAACAACAAACCATAAACTGGTGCCATTCTGCATGCCCAGCCATTGGAGTGGGGTAACCTGATATCTTGAATAAATGGCTGTTTCATTACTTTGACAATATCTGAGATGTGGGTTGTGATTGAGAGGTTTGGAACCAGGCTGGGAGAGTATCTCCCACATCCCAGATTTGAGTAGTTGGGAAAACAGGCAAAACTTAACAACTGCTTCTGAATTTCATATGAGCAATTTACAAATCCTTTTAAGCTTTATGAACCTTCATACCCCCAGTTAGGTGAACTACAATAAAACAGCAAAGCCTTACCCATCCTATGGTTAGAAGTGTCCTGTGCTGCTCACCCTGACCAGGAACCATTCCTTTCTCCTCTCTACTTAACTCTCTTCAGTAAAAGTTCCTGCCCTGCTGGGCAGAGGTGTCTGTGCTGCATGGCATCTGGGCAGGGTGGCCGGCTGGAGGTTGGGATATCAGGGAGCTCTGGCCTGGCCAAACCTCTCTACCTGCAACGCTTGGAAAGATCCCTGAGGTTGGACAGTTTTCTGCGCCAGACTGCCACCATCTTCAACAGAGACATAACCAGGTAAAGGGCAAAGGGGAGTGGGCATACACATGTAGCAATCAGACTCAACCACTGACTTGTTCCAGGGCACACTCTAGGATACCTTTCAGTGGTTGTTGCAGCTTAGATGTAGAAATAAGTGCTGTAAATGCAATTTTGTTGTTATGGGGTTGCAAGCTGAATCAATTGCGGCTAAATGAATTAAAAACACTAAAGTGCATTTTAGCAATCTTCCATCCTATCTATAGACCAACTGTCCTGTTAAATTAAGCAAAAAATTTAACTTCAGCATGACTTGCTCTCTTGTCTGTTTTACATTACATCCAGTAGATCGCGTCAGTTGTGCCAAATGTTCTACTACAAAATGTCTCCCTGTCATGGATACAGTATTTATACTGCCAGATGCATATCCCAAGAATAAATATTAGATACAGGATGTAAATGTTAGGCTTATAGCTAAGCATGTCTCATGTTCTAGTGATGACAGTGATGACAGCGATGGTGCATTGGGGACGGGGCTATCCCTCGACAACTCCACTCAACGTACAGCTTTGACAGTGAAGAGTGAGTCATGTGAGCAGGGGGATGGCGTGGTAGAGGGCAAGCCCCTCAACGGAGTTCTGTTGCAAGGTAAAGGTAAGATAAATAAAGGAATACTTTTATTAGTGTTATTCATATATTACTACACAGGCATGTGCATACTTACTGCTGTCATTTAACTGTCATTGTAGATATGGTATATGCATATTCATTTCAATTAAATTAAATTAAATTAAATTCAATTCAATTCACATTATTTATGTACCGCCAAATCAGAACAGAGGTTATCTCAGGGCACTTTTCATTTAGAGCAGATCTAGACCATACTCTTTATAGTCAATTCAATCTTTCAGTTTATGTATGTGATGTCTTTCTCTTCTTTTAAACCACACAGACCAAAAGGCAGATAAAACGAGCCTGTACAATTTCTCCAAGCTGAAGAAAAACAGGAAATGGCTCAAGGTATTTTATAAACATATTCTGCATCATACTGTATACCTCTCCTAACGCTCCCCCCCCGTGCCACTTTGTTTAGAACATTGTACTGCTATGTTCACACCCTTTTTTATTTACTGCCCTCAGCTTCCGTTGACCACATTCTTCTTCTGTCTCCTGCAGAGTATCCTGTTGAGTGATGACACCACAGACTCAGACACAGACTCTGATGACTCTGATTTCAGTTTGTCTCGGGAGGAGCTGCATGACATGCTGAGGGTACATCGCTACACCAGGCAGCATCAGAGCAAGTTCCATTCTGACCGGGAGGTACACATGCTCATAAATACAGTGCCTGGAAACATTTAGAATACAAATAACATATGCTAAGTGCCTGGAAACATTTAGAATACAAATAACATATGCTATTGAAATGTCGTCATTGTATTTTTCTGTCTGTGTATATCCGTCTTACAGCTTCACCAATATCAGTACTACAGCACTGGACTCCTCTCTACTCATGACCCCTTCTATGAGCAACAACGCCACCTAATGGGCCCAAAGAAGAAGAAAATCAAAGATGAGAAGAAATTCAAGGGTAAAGACAACAAGAAATCTCTGGAATCTCCTGGAGTCATCATCATGTCAACGCAGCACAGGAAAAAGAACTGGATAATTACTGGAATAGTTGACGAGATTTTTTTGTTGATGTCAATCTTTTTTTTTTTTTTCCCAGCCAAACTGAAAAAGGTGAAGAAGAAGAAGAAACGTGGGGAGGGAGAGTTTCTGGAAGAGGGGCGCCCTTACATCACCAAGATCTTCGCCAAGTTCTCCCATGATGCACCACTGCCCATGGTGAAGAAGAAACATCTGACCATTGAGCAGCTGAACGCACGGCGGCGTAAGGTCTGGCTGACCATTGCCAAAAAGGAGATCCCCAAGGTTAGTATGCATGACACTAATAAAAAAAAATGGTCAAAAATGAATGCTGATGAAGTTTCTGTTTTGGTGCAATGTTCAGTACCATTTCTGAGGTTCATTAATCGTCCTATTTATACCTATTTTATAGTCTTTCAAGCAGAAGACTTCTGCTAAGAACCTAGTGTTGACCAATGCAAAAAAGGTAAGTCAAGTTTATAAACTACTATGTTGATGGTACTCACTTTTAAGATTTTTATTCCGAAAAACTGTCAAATAATCTTGTGAAAAATACTTCACACTATCACATTTTCAACTGATAGTTGAGTTGTTGACAGTAACTCTCATTTCTTGATTGTGAAAGAGTAAATTGTACCTTCATTCTAACATTTATAGTCTGTTTTGTTTCAACCAGCTGGCTCATCAGTGCATGCGAGAAGTGCGCCGTGCAGCTATCCAGGCTCAGAAGAACTGTAAGGAGACGTTACCCCGGGCTCGACGCCTTACCAAGGAGATGATGCTTTACTGGAAGAAATATGAGAAAGTGGAGAAGGAGCACAGGAAGAGGGCCGAGAAAGAGGCCTTGGAGCAACGTAAACTGGATGAGGAAATGAGAGAGGTAGGCAGAGTGGAAGTGACTGTTTTTAGGGGTGTCTCATCTGGCTTTTGTTTTTCTACGGCATTTTTTTTTTTATTGCAACATTTGTATCAATGTAAGCTTTGAAATACGGAAAAAAAATTAAGTTGTAATGAATTTGAATATACATCCCTTTGAAAATCCTGAGCGGTGAAATTTGCTTTCCTCTGTCTCTTGCAGGCCAAACGTCAGCAGCGCAAACTAAATTTCCTCATCACCCAGACAGAGCTGTATGCTCATTTTATGAGTGGTAAAGCCAGCATGGGGGGTCCAGGAGGAGATACAGCTCAGGAGGAAATTCTTAGAAAGCTTGAAGACACTGCGGCTCAGAGACAGATAGACATCGGAGGAGGCGTAATGGTCAACATGGGACAGGAGGACTATGGTATGAACGACTCAGTCAAGTTCGTTGTGTTGGTGGAGCAGAATCAATTAGTAACTGAAACTCAGTAATGATGGTTGACATTCATATATCCTGAGTCCCTTTGTGGAAATGTTGACCAAGTTCCCCTGAACTATGGCAAGTGTCAAATTAAATGCCAATATGACCAGTTATCATTGTATTTACTGCATCTTTAGCCAGTTTTCTATCTGTACATTGTATTTCATGTTTTTTCCGTCTCTTTAGTTTTAATATGCTTTTGAGCCAGGAACAACTGAAAACATGAAGAAGGTCATTTAGAAGATAGCGCTAGTCAACCGAGAACTCTCTTAACACTACCAGTTACAATCTACTGTTTACTAATAATGATGTTCTACGGTTAACTGAATTGAATGTATGCGATTTCAGATAGTGAATACTACAAGTCTCAGGCCCTGAGGAATGCCAAAGAAGCCTACCAGATTCATCAAGAGAGAGTAAGTTGATGCATGCACACCCTCAGAGGTGCACTCATCCCACACACGTGCACCTGACACACACACACACACACACACACACACACACACACACACACACACACACACACACACACACACACACACAGTAATTCGCTTTCTGTACTGTGCTGATCTCCAAATCTCTCCCTGTAGACGCGAATGTTTGATGAGGAGGCAAAAGACAGTCGCAGTGCGTCGCTGCATGCAGCTGGTGGCTCTTCCTCAGGCACCGGCTCTGGGTTTGGAGAGAGCTACAGCCTTTCCAACCCATCCATCCACGCTGGTGAAGACATTCCTCAGCCCACCATCTTCAACGGCAAACTAAAGGGTTACCAACTCAAAGGCATGAACTGGCTGGCAAACCTCTATGAACAGGTACCTGTGTCCGTCTCTGAAATTACAGACTGGTCTTTATTTTGTCTTTGATATATGGGAGGATCGGTTTATCGGTTTGCCTTATGTTTCAAATGTAAAATTTGTATATGCTTATTTTGAATTGCCAAAAAGTTCAATGCTAATGTTTTTTGTGAGGGTGTATTAATATTATGGCATTAGAACACGGAGTTGTAAGAATTAGCTTGCCTCACATGGTGTGAAACCACTAACATAATACATTAGTTGTAGTGTCCCCTTTAGCCATCCGAAATTGCATTGATTATCAGTTCAGGATTTCTGAATCAGAACAGAGCTAAGTTTTGTTTTTGTTTTTTGTTTTTTGTTTTTCTTAAAGTTACGCCGGGGTTTTTTGGCATTCAAATGATTTCATATTGTAATGTGCTTACTTTTACACATTGAATGATTTATTTTCTCCTTTGTTTCCTTCTCTGCAGGGAATCAATGGAATCCTGGCAGATGAGATGGGATTGGGAAAGACAGTCCAGAGTATTGCCCTTTTGGCACACCTGGCAGAGGTGAGACAGAGCACAGGACCAAAGGGGTTCATTCACCACACACTTTCACAAAACTTTGTGGAATATTCAATTGTCTCTCCTGTTAATACTGACTTATGAAAACATCTGACATCCAGCTTCTTTGTGCACCTGCATCCTTTAAAGAGTTCCTAGTTTCTGGCCGAGCTTTTTGCAGCTGTTGGAATATTTCATTGAATGAGTCAGATGACTTATTTCATTGTTATGAATCGCTGATTTGCCAGCTCTTTGGATCTGTTGGACCCCTAACTCCAAAGGGAGAAAAAGTGGAATTGAAGGGAAACGTGAGCTTTTCAGCGTTGAACTATCGCTGACAGGAAGATGCATTCCGTGTTCCTCCAGGGTTTCCTGTTATTGGGTGCTGCTCACACATGCAAATACAAAGACCACCTGTTGCAGCGGCTGACAGTGTATTCTCTTTTTTTGTTCCTGCATAGAGAGACAACATCTGGGGTCCATTCCTGATCATCTCTCCCGCGTCCACACTCAACAACTGGCATCAGGAGTTCACCCGCTTTGTGCCCAAATTCAAGGTGAGAATCCACAGCACTGCTGAGTGAGTACACTAACGGAAACACCTGCAAAAACATGTCTAAGGAATCCTGGCGTCCTCATTGCGACTGCTCTTTTGCACTCGTCTAATGAACCAAGTGCTGTTTTGTTCTTGTGAGAAATGCTCGTAAACATCTGAAAGCAAACACACTTAACTATTCAGAGATACAAACATATCTAGGACTGTCCATTGGAGGGCAGTATTGTATTAGGACATTTGTAGCATTGCTTATGTGAACGCATTACTTCAAAGCTGTTAGTACTTCAATTGTTGTGTAGCTGTTCTTAAAAAAATTTTTTTTGCAGGCTTTAACCAGCCTTTGACAGGCTGTGTGCATTCTTTTAGACTAAAGACCATTCATCAAACACATCAATATGTCAGCTGTGCTAGAGCGTGCACACACGCACACACAAAAATAACACTCAAGTATGCCCATTTTCTGTGCTAGTTTGGAAATAAATCAATTCCAGACTTTTGCTAATGAGGTGTGAAAAGACCCTATTAGACAATTTAAAGATAAGCTTCCTGAACACTCAAAGCAAGACTGATTTGAAAACAATGGAACACCAGCTTGTGTTGAGTGATGTTGTGATGTGCAAATCTTTTCACATCACATTCTAAAACAACTCAACAACTGAAGCAGTGATTCATACATGATGCTATGCCTAAGTAGTTCCTCTTTGAACATTGTACCTCTGTTTTTTATTACATTGCTCAGTATAACTAAGTGTTTTGGAAGACCATAGTTTTAATATTATGTTTTCACCAAGATTAGGTGAAAAAGATTCACACAAGTGATCATTTTGGTGCTGCTGAATTTATTGACAGCACTGAATCACTTTTTCCCTTTGTTTTTAACGATACTGGTATGTCCACCAGGTGTTGCCATACTGGGGAAACCCTCACGATCGCAAGGTGATTCGGAAATTCTGGAGCCAGGTGAGGATGAAATGATGTTCTTTAGGAAAACAGAGTTTCTGAAGATACGCCATAATGTATTGTTTGGTTGATAAAGGCTGTACTTCCTTCATTTTCTTCATCTCTGTAGCGTGTAACACTGTCTCTCCCTCCATTTCTGTATGTCTGTACAGAAAACCCTTTACACACAAAACGCACCCTTCCATGTGGTTATCACGAGCTACCAGTTGGTGGTCCAGGATGTCAAATACTTCCAGAGGGTCAAGTGGCAGTACATGGTTCTGGATGAGGCCCAGGCACTGAAAAGCAGCACCAGGTAAAACATTAACATAACAAAGGAATAGTTATAAAGATGAGTTTCAAATCTCTTTAAGTCTATACCATAGTAACATGAGCTGAGCCCAGTAGTTGCTGGAAGAGTGGAAAAACACATTCTTCTACATAGTTATGGTAAAGTATGCTTTGGAAATTGGTGTCAGTAATGTAACGGAATGCAGTGTGTAATAAATTGCCCAGAACATGCAAGAACACCTTTTTTGAACTTGAATTTTGGAAATCAACAAAAAAATAATGAAAAACTGTGGAGACACTGGCTGCTGGCCAAAATCCACGAATCTAGTCAGAAAATGTTTTGAAAAAGGTTGAATCTGGGTCTCTACATGTGGGTGAGAAAAACACTCCCACACATACAAACCATCTATTACAGTTTGAGTAATTGTTGGGATTATAGTACAATTAAGTGTCAAATAATGATGATAAGCTCATGTAGTCCTTGCACTAGATCAGCAGTCACCGTTTCTGTCTCTTTTCAGCGTTCGGTGGAAAATCCTCCTGCAGTTCCAATGTCGAAACAGACTGCTGCTCACCGGGACCCCCATCCAGAACACAATGGCTGAGGTGAGTGGCGTGTGTGCGTGTGCTTGTGCGTGTGTGTGTGTGTGTGAGCGTGCGTGTGTGTGCACGCGCGTGTGTGTGCTCGCGCACACGTGAGTTGGTGTGTGCAAGACACAACTGTTGACGAGTGTATGTTATCACTGTCTCTCAGCTGTGGGCCTTGCTGCACTTCATCATGCCTACACTGTTTGATTCCCACGAAGAGTTTAATGAGTGGTTCTCCAAGGACATCGAGAGCCACGCCGAAAACAAGTCTGCCATTGATGAGAGTGAGTACAACTCTTAGCTCTGAGAAAAAAATGTTCCTCTTGGCTTCCTGTTTAAGTTCTATCCGTCTTTTTCAGCTGACAACACATGATGTTTTTCAGCTTATTTGAACGGATATTCTGTAATTTGTGTGCCAGCACTGATTTTTTTTATCCCTGCTAACTGTTGCATGTAATATTTTTTTGTAGCTAAACACATTTGTTTGATGTTTGTGTTTCAGACCAACTGTCCAGACTGCACATGATCCTTAAGCCTTTCATGCTGCGCAGGATCAAGAAGGACGTGGAGAATGAGCTTTCAGACAAGGTAAAATAGCAAACAATCTTCTCTCTAATCGCTGAACCAAGCCTCTGGTCCAGAACTGCACATTTAATTGGAACAAAATTTGAAACTGAAGTAATAACAATTCTCAATTTTTAAATGAACTGTTCCAAAGGACAAAAAAAGATTTTTCTTTAAATAATTTGAGGGCAAGGTTTAGCAGATAGGGTCCCTAAGAAGGGATTCAGATTTTTCATGAAAGTTCTGGCATATGGATTGGACAAAACTGTAAAAATCCCACTAGTTAATTTGAGCATATTAAACAATAAAAAAAAGGAATTGCAGTATGTTGGATGTTCACAAAGAAATGCTGAAAAAATTATCTTTTTAGTTTGTGTAACAATATTCCATTTAAAAAAATATACAATATTATGTTTTGTTGGTACCAAAGTAGCCTCACTTCTTTCCTGCACCCTTCTTCGATCTGTCCCCCCTTACACCTCGTTGACAAAGAAAGTGTTGTAATACGCTTGTGAGTGATGCTTGTGCTGGCAGATCCTCTTGACAGATGTTGGACTCGGGGTCTCTTGCTGTCACACGCGGCGCACACATACTCACTCATACGTTGTGGGAGTCGACACACAGTCAGAGGAATGGCAGAGTTCACCATACCCGCGCATCTGTCTTTTGTCACTTTCCTTCGCACCCAAATGCAATCCTGCCAGCCCACTAAGTTTTCTTCTCCACTGTTGTTGGTTCCTCTTGTTATGTCAGTCTATGGAAGCCAGTAGTTACTGTTGAAGTTTACTCATGGTTCATAGCTGGATATTTTGCGGTATGTTGTTGCTCAGTTTCAACGCTTTCATCAAAGCATGACGTTAGATAAAACCAGAGATTTTGATGTATGTTTTAAAGAATGTGGGTCAGGCTGGTCATGAAGTCTGCTGACATAAATTCATTTTTGGTTGGGCCCATGTGAAAATACTGTATGTGTTTTAAAGGAGATGCAACATGATGATAATGCTGAATCAAAACTGAATAAGTTGCTTTTGCTGTAGGATTATTTTATACTTTTATTTTATGCATCAGTCTTTTTCCTAACCAGGACCAAGTGAGAATATTTTTTTTATTTTTTTATTTTTGTTTAATTTCATCCCCAAATCCTGCCGGTTTCAATAATTTAGTCTTCACTCTTTAAGTCCTAAACTTATAAGAACAAATTCAAGCATACTGTAGAGACAACTACATTCTAATCATTCAGTTTCGAAGAGGTGAAAATGTAAAATTAGTGGAGATCTAAACTCCAACCACACATACATTAACTTCAGTTTAAGTCTGTTCTTCACTCAACCAAGATAATAGTAATGATGGTTGCTGTAGTAGCACAGATACCTCATTCTTTGGCTTCTACTTACGCAGATTGAGATCCTGACCTACTGCCAGCTGACATCCCGACAGAGGCTGCTCTACCAGGCTCTGAGGAATAAGATCTCTATCGAGGACCTGCTGCAGTCCTCCATGGGCACGGCCCAGCAGGCTCACAGCACCACCTCCTCCCTCATGAACTTAGTCATGCAGTTCAGGAAGGTAGGAATTCTTGCCTGTTAGACTGTCCCTTTGGTTTCCAATCCAAAAAAGGAATAAACTGAATGATTGCAGCTATAAAGGGTTGATTATTTTGTGAGGTGCTGCAGTCATGATGATTGATCACAGTTATTAGTTTAATGATTTGACGATCATTTTCAGTACCGCGTTATCGGTATTTTGATCATTTTTAGCTACAGTGGATTTTCAGTTTTTGTAATGTTCCAATAGTAATAAAGGCACTACATTTTATTGGTGGGAAAAAAACTCTTCTCTTAAACAATGAATTGGCAGTCCTAGAATAAACATGGGCGTGAGTAATGCTTGTTCCTTTGCACATTTTACTAACTGCACTGTCTTTGTATTGTTCTGTGTAGGTGTGTAATCACCCTGACTTGTTTGAGCGCCAAGAGACACGCTCTCCTTTTCACATGTCCATCAAGCCCTACATAATGTCTAAGTTCCTCTACCGTCATGGCCTCATTCATGCACACAACCAGGCTAAGAACAAGTAAGTCGTACCACACAGACACAGTATCTACCCACGCACATGCTCAAAGACATTCCTGATTTTGACAGATATGACCAAATATATTTGTTTTCTCACCAAATCTTTGTTCTTTTGAATATTTGCTGTTTTGGGACTCTCAAAAGGCTATTATCCCAGTTATAGCTTTCACACAGAAATGTTGTGGGTTGGATTGAGATCAAATCATCATCCCAAATTTAGTCTCTTGCTTTTTCTCACATTCAGTGGTGTAACCCCTGTCTTTCTCTCTACATCCTCCTCAGATTACTTCAAGTGCTGTTGTCTCCCTTCTCTCCAAATCACATCCAGCAGTCTCTTTTTCATAGAAAAGGTGAGCACAAATCAAATCTTTGATCCCAGACTGTGTAAGGCTCTTGATAGAACCAAGAGTTTGTTTTCCCATCTGAGAAGATCGCTTTCATTTGACGGTCAAACCTCGGTTTAACCCCAGTTTCTCTCTTCCTCCTTTAATGTTTTTGTCATCCTTCCTTCCCTGTCTCTGTTCATTTTCATATTCTTCATTCTGTTATTTGTTTTTACTCTCCAAGGTGATGACAAAGGAAGTTGTTTCTCCTTCCTGCGCTTCATCGACGTGTCACCGGCTGAGATGTCCAACCTAATGCTGCAAGGCACCTTAGCGAGGTCAGCTTAAAGTTTCCATTTTCACATCTGTTACTCTCTTTGTCTTTGTTTGAAAGAAGTAAAATAAGGTGGTCTAGTGAGTAAAAAGGGAGAGAAAAGGGCAGCAGATGTCTCTTAGCAGGACACAGGAATGTCCAACAGCTCTGGTGGTGCTGTACTGTAGTTGACTGCACTCTGTCCTCCTTGTATAGAAGGAGAGGTTCCCATCATTATTGTATTTAATAATGGTCCACTTTACAAAGGCGTTATGGTGATAGTAGAATTCTTAGTATTTTCTTTGAAAGTTCTCTTTGTAATAGCATCTCCTCTCCTGCCTCCTGCTATCCCTTTCACAGATGGTTAGCCCTTTTTCTGTCCCTGAAAGCTGCTTACCGGCTCCACTATCAGCGAATGTTTGGCCTTGAAGAAGAGAGGCAGGAGGAAGCCAGAGACGGGGAGGGGGCCAAAGGGAGTTTACAGCCCGGGATTAAGTGTCTGTCTCGCAAGGACCTGATTCTGTGGCTGAACAGACCCACCGCCGTCCCCAACACGCAAACCAGCACTATCCTCCAGGTAAGAAACACGCAAGACACACAGACTACAATCTACGTGCAAGAGACTCTTGAGTAGCCATCTGCGGTACATGTCAGTGTGTGACAGATGAAACTCCAGCAGGGATGCATGTGCCACTGATGATACTGAAATGTTCCCCAGAGCAAAAGTCCATGTTGGGCCACACAGAGTGCTCTCTGCCCCAGGCTTCCTCTCCCTCCTCTGGGATCCAGGGTGGAACCTAATCCCTGTGAAGCCCTATGACTCAGTAACACTGTCCTCTCTCCCTCTATATGTCTTCAGGGTCTGTGCATGACAGAGTGTGTCTGTACTTCTACTGTCAGTCATGTAGGGGAAAGCTCCAGGAATCAGGAAACTAATTTTGAAGATTAAAAATAAGGAATCTTGGATTTAAAGGAGACTAAAACACTTTTAGTTAGTATTCCAGAATAGGTACATTAAATGTGGTACTGCAAATGTGTCAAGCCACACCAACTCTCTCACATCCATATGGGACCCCTTCTGTTTTTTTTAAGGCTATTTTAGTCTAACTTTTTTTTTTTTTTTGTCTTGCACGTATATTGAATCATAATAATTATCTACTTAAATTACAAAGATCTCCTAAGGTGCTTTTTCACTAAGCTTTTTGCAGTTGTGGGTTTTTAAAAATGCCAGGTGCATAACAAGGCTGCAGAAAACGTTAGTGTACTTGATCAATCAGTGTTGCTCAGAAAGTACTATCCCCAGCAGGGATTTTTTTTGGGGGGTAAAAGTATTTTCTTGGAGGTTCAATTACACCCCAGTTCCTAGTATGGAAAAGCAGGTAGGAGAGTTGAGTTCCTCAAAAGGGGGCTGTTCCCTGCGGAAAATTCCTGTGCTAGAAACGCACCTCTATTTCTAAATGTTATGTTAGGATGTGATGTGAAAATGGTTTGGCTTACCACTTTTCCCTCAGTACCTCAGAGCCTATAATGCTGAAAGGAAAGTGGATTCTGAGGACACTAATGGTTACAACAGAAGTTGGAATTGGTGTTGATTAGGTAAATGGTAGCTCGTATACATCAACATTGTTTTGGGAGACACTAATATCTGGCAATACCATTCTTGTAGCTTAGCAATCTGCAATGTCTATCAGTTACGTATCTCACAGGATAAATGTAACACACCACAGTTCTTTTCAGCTGCACTCAAATGTCATATAGGTGTATGATTCTGCAGCTGAGAACCACAGAAACAGCAGATATTTCCTCAATTTTTTTGTGTTATTTGGCAGTATGGGAATCTAATTGTTATTGGGAAAGAGACACTACAAAGAATAGGTGCCAGTTCAAATATACAGACAACCTCTAAAAAAACTGAACAGCTGCAGCCTGCAGATACTCTACTAGGTCACTGCTCCAACAGTATATTCGTCACCCCGCTTATCTGAAAAATCTTTGAAAATCTCATCAAAACGTTCATCCAGCAAACAGTTACCCTTTAGCAGATATGTATCACATTACCACCCTCCACCAATTCTAACTTAACTTGTTTGGTGGAAAATACTCAGGAGAAAATGCTGCCGGGGTAATTCCATCCTCCTCTCCCTCTCCCTCTCCTGGCCTCATCACACTGAGTCAGGCAGCTGCTGGCGTCTTAGGTTCATCCCCCCGGAGCGGCTTAAGGAACGAAAGAGCAGAAAAATATAAGACGCAAGTTCAGATATGCGAAAGAAAGAGAGAAACTTAAAGACACCGGGAGAGCTAATACTGTATGTTTACCGTAAGACCATGCTGACCCCAGACTCCCACTTGAGCTTCTACAAATTACTTACACCCACAGTTTCCGCCAACTTCTTTCAGTGCCTCTTTTTTCTTTTGAAGCTGCGTGTAGCTGGCACACAGTGCCTCTTCTCTCTGCTTGGCTCATCTTTCTCTGGCTGGGTACTTGACAGCATGGTCAGTATTGCTTTCAGCTTTGCTGCTGCTATTGTTGACGAATTGAGAGAACCAAGCAGCTCAGAAAGCTCCTCACCATGCCCCGAGTTTTACTGTGCCCCGAGTTATACCTATATCTGTGCAGGCGCTGCTTTAAGTAGGCTCTCTGTCCCAGTCTCTCAGTCTATCAGTTTCTCCCTCTGTCCGTCCCAATATGAGACACATCTGTCAGTCATATGTTGGGAAATCAAATTCTTTTTTACATTTGTATTATATACTTATTATTATTAATAATATTATGGTATGTATGTCAATCAGTATGTTTCTACCTTTGTCTTTTTTTTCTTCTCCTGCCATCAATCTAGTCTGCATTTTAAAACTGCAGCACATGAGTGCACTCATACTGCATCTTCAGCTCTCACCTAGTAAACTTCTCAAACGTTGATCTGCACGTATCGCATTTTTGCACTGGGAATATAGTTTCTAAATTTGATGTCTCGTCTGATACTCGTAACATCGTGACATATCATGCCCCAGTAAAATCCCAGTAATTTTGGGCAGGCAGTGGAGTCAGACACAGTTAACTGCATTGGGACATTGTTTTTTCTTTTGTTTGTTTTGGTCTATCAAATTCAGTAAAGAGTAATTTAAACTCAGAAATGAGTACTTGCTAACCAGTGGAGGTGAGGGAGAGGATGTCATTTTTTTTTTTTTTTTTTTTAAACCATTAGGTGGCACTGTGTTTCCACCACTGTTGTGGTATCACACAGTGCACACACAGTAACATGTACATAACCTTTAGATATTCTTGTAACACATAACCACTGCATAATACTTAACTTATTCATCATTATCTCTTCAGCACCTTTTAACCTTTACTCGAAATGTACATCTTTGGTTCAGAGCATGTCTTGCCCAAATGTGAGATTACATGATCAGGCATCCAGTTTATCCTGTGACATATGCAACTAAAGATTTATAAGCTGCATAATCATTCATTTTACATAATATTTTAAGCATTTAGGTGAAATTTTACATAACATTTCAGGCATATAGCCAGTGAAACTTAAATAACCGTCATTTATAAAAACCACAAGTGATGCACTCAGTAACCTCTTTATGTTTGAATTTGGTTACCTTTGTTTTGCAGCACCTCTCACTTTTGGTGTTTATTTTTTCACATTTCCTGTAATAATGTTTTCAGTGAATATCTGATCTGCCTGCTTTGCCTCAAATCAAAGCCAGTTCAGCAGAAGCTGTAATATCACTTACGATCTTTTTGAAATTATTATAATTTAAAATCATTTCTGCACTCGGATATAATCACTGTATTGGGCAGTTTTGGCATGAATGAATTGGCACTATGAAACAGGATGGTAATGTTGATTTTTGTGTGTGCATGTGTTTCAGGATCTGGTGTTCACAGCCTTCAGGCCCGGAATAGTGGGACACACAGACGTGAAAATCCACAGCAGAAATTCTGCTACATCCACGCTGCGGCCCTGCCGGCCCACACTGCCACCAAAGTTCCTGCTCGCTGCCACGCCCAGGGTGTGTGTTTGTGTGTGTGTGTGTGTGAGCAGCAAGTGGCCCAAGAAAGGCACATCTGTGTGTTTGTGTGAACAGTGTATGTGTGTGATGGCCATAAGATGGACAAGCATTTGGGTGGTCATGGAAAGGGAAGGGGAAAGCGCTTTGTGCATTGGCTTTCAACATTGAGCAGCTGTTATCTGTGAAATGTGTGTGTGTGTGACTGTGTTTGTACTTGGGGTGTGAGGGTGAGCACAGTGGCTTCCAGCTGCATTTAAAAACAAATAAAGCCTCTATAAAAGGGCTTCTTGCTCAGGTTGTTCAACAGTTGTTAAAGCTTCCTCTTGCCCTCCTGCTATACACACACAAACACACACATCCACTTACACAGAGAACCTGCTGATTCAGTGAAACCAGCCTTCATGTGGGGGTTTTCCCTCTGTCTGCAGTGTAGATCCCTTGGTGGGAAAGTTGTGACTTTCTGTGGGTTTTTTATTTTTATTTTTTGGCATTGGAAAATAAAAGGAAACATTTGAAATGACAAATAATGCATCATAATGTGATTACATGAAAAACCATCACATAAAAACCTTCCCATGTCAACATATTTGTAACATGTTGTCCTAAATCTTTCCTTCTCTCTGCTCTACACAATATTATATTTTGTTTTAAACTGTATTTTTCTTTTTGGTTTCCTAGGTGACAGCGGTTCCCATGGAGCGTTACTGTGACGACCGCAGTGCTGAGTACGAGTGGTGGGTGACACGCAGCGGAGGGGGCACAATCTTCAAACAGTGTTTTCTCTATGGCTCCCCTGAACTTGCGTCAGACTGGTGTATGAGGTCCAATGCCTTCCACCCAGAATGCCCTGGGGGTGTGATGGCCCTCTGCCCTCGCCATGGATGGTCCTTCATTCAGATACCTGGTAAGAGCTCTCTGTGTGTGTGTGTGTGTGTGTGTGTGTGTGTGTGTGTGTGTGTGTGTGTGTGTGTGTGTGTGTGTGTGTGTGTGTGTGTGTGTGTGTGTGTGTGTGTGTGTGTGTGTGTGATTTTCCTATTTTCCTTTTACCAACTTCCTGCTGTAGTGTCTCCATCGGTCAGATGTTCAGCTCTGCTGTTGCCCACAGTTGCTAAGCTGATGCTATGTAGCTAAAGGGTAACAAGTAAATGAGCATCCATTAGTGAATGACTATCAGGACAGCCAATAAATGACTCAATCCATTGGTAACTGCCACAGTTTATGACTGTTCGTCCGCAGCAGCAGTCTGTTTTGCTGTGGGAAAACATAGTGATGCTGCTAAAAGTCACTGGTCTATATATTGAAAATACAGATGATGCTGTCGACAACCTTGCTCTAAATTAATTTGTTATAGTCTCATTTTACTAATAGTTTTATCAAATGGTGGATATCCAGTTTTGGGGTGAAGGGATAGGAAAGGGCTCGTGGGAGAATGCACAGAGGCCGGCCCAGGGTCAGCAGGGCATAACCGGGCACATCACCCTCCTCTGTCTTTGTCTGTCAGTCTGCCAGGCAGCAAAACCCTTTACAGTCTAATGGAACTGCTGAGATAAAGAGCTGCTGCAGAAGTTGACTTGCATAAACACATACCAGCTATTTCCATTAAGGTGTGAATGCATGATTGTGTGTACGTGTGTGCTTACAAGCACCTTATCAGAAGAGCTGGCTTCGTTGAGTTAAGGGTCAGAAGGAGCAGAGTGGGAGCTGATTCGCTGCCAGGATTCAGATGACTGATGGAGGTCCAGGGTGAAAGAGGCCATTACAGTTTTACAGACAACACTTCCCTTCTCACTGACCCGCTCAGCCTTTCTACCTCTGATAAACTGTCTCTGTACTGGATTATGATGACGGCTGTCTTTTTTTTTGTGTGGTAACAGAGGTTCCCAGCACAGAAAATCGACAGGTGTGCCCTTTCATAGTTGTTTCAAATTTTGCGCATTTTAGTATTTTAAGACACACTATTAATGGATTTTAATACTATTTTACTAAAATAGTAAAATCCCTAAACATAATATAAAATCCTTTAAATCCTATATACACATACTCACACATTGCAATATTGTAACACTTTTTTTTCCTTCTGCCTATCTGTGTATACATGTGCTTGTGAGAGTGTTTGTGTGTAAAAGCGAGAAACAAAACAAGTATTTGTGTGTCTGTGTGAGAACAGTCTGAAAGCTCTTGTGAAGTTATACCGAGGCAGACAAAGTGAGGAAGTTTAGCTACTGGTCATTGTTCAAGTGCTTAGTTAGGTAACACTAATAGATGGTCTGTGTGTGTGTGTGTGTGTGTGTGTGTGTGTGTGTGTGTGTGTGTGTGTGTGTGTGTGTGTGTGTGTGTCAGAGAGAGAGAGAGACAGAGAGTGTGTGTGAGAATGTGCACATATGTGTGTCTGTGTACCATCGAGTCCATTCAGGGAACTGTGCAGCGCTCACACGGGGCCTGAGGTGTCTCTCACCTCTCCCCTCACATCACACACTCTCCCACGCTCGGCAGCATTGCCTTTCCTTACAAACAGACTGAGGACAAGCTTCACCTCTGTCTCTCCCGCTAACAGACAGGGCTGCGCACTGATCTGAAATCAGTATCTGGCTTCAGCTACTCAGTCCGTCTGGTCTCCCACTTCTTTCTCAGCCTCAGTAGGAAGGAAGTGACCCAACACTCCGACACCCGTCCTCCGCTGAACACATTGTTGCCACATCAAGGCTCAGATATGTACAGTAGCCCAGCTGAAGTTTCCCACCCTCCCTCTCCTCCGCACTCCCAGACCCACACCTTTAGAACAAATGGCAGAGCTGAATAACTGTTTGTTTTGAGCGCCATGGCGTGAGTACGGCTGCCCACTGATATCGATGGAGGAATCTAATCAGAGGACCTATTAGGGATCAGACCGTAGAGGAGGAAAAAACAATTGAGGCAGCAACGTCTTGGGCCTCAGATATTTTTTGATGTTAGTTTGAATTTCAGTGAAGGAAAGCCATTGTTCATTTAGAAAAGGTTGAATTATCTTTGTTAATAGTATTAATATTGATGATATGACACTGCTGTGTTTTTTCAAGACCTCATCAATGGTGATCAGAAAGAAAGCAAGATGCATGCAGGGTACTGTCTGTCAAGAATTGTACCCATGCAGTCACCCAGTCTGAGCCACCAAGACGCGACAGGAGAAGAGGTTTTGATCATAAATACGGAGACGTCCTGTTTGTTTGCTATATTGCTGCAGTTCTGTGGTCACCTCCCTTTCGTTCTCTGGAAACACATTAAGCTACAGTTAGGTCACTTTATAGTCAAACGCTGAGAGATGATATGTGTCAGGTTAAATATCAGTTTGAAGGGAAATAGTTTTGAACTTGTATGCTGTAGGATTTTTGCAAAACATTCCAGTGTCACAGAAAAAACCTTCCTTGCTTTTTGTGTGGTCCCTATGGCCTTCTCACTATAGCACCGATTCTTGACTCTTTTTCTAGCTTTATTGTCAGCTGGGAATTGACTGTCACCACTGTAGAGAGTGGATGTGTGTGAAGGAGATGATAAAAGAACTGGGTATTTATGTGTGTCTTGTGCAACTTATTTCAACGCATGTCTATGTGTGTGTGTTTGTGTGTCAATCTGACTGTGTTAGAGAGAGAGAGAGAGAGAAGTGAGTCAGGTCTGGCCCAGCAGCCCACATCAGGCTGTGGGAAATGCAGTTCTGCCTTCCTGTCCACCCTTCAAAGAAACTCTGCTCTCCAGCAAAATGGCAGGAAGCTTCCCTGGTTCTCTGATAGACAGGCACAAAACAACACAGACAGCCAGCCTCACCACATCACTGTCTGACTCCGCCCCTCTCAATCTGCATTAAACTGGCACCGGTAACCGACTGTGGAATGGTTGTTTTTTTTCCTGAGAAAAAACAAATCAAAACATCCAGCCAAGTGTGTAAAGGAACACAAATGTTTGGATTTCCTAGTCCAATTTATGTCTACTAATGTGTCCTAAAGAAGGGAAAAATGTGCTCGTTAATATTTAAGAAACTCAAAATCCCAAAGTAGACTGAAGGGGGAGACATTTGCCACATTATACCCCTATGATGACATCTTTTAACATGGAAGCCAAGTAATATCTAACTCACTCTGTCTCTTAGCCAGCTTGCTTTCATCTGTGGTGTGTTGAGTCAGTGCTGGCTAAGGGTAACTAGCAGTAAACTATCTTAATGACAGAGTTCACACTGGGGCGCTGTGGTGTGGTGAGATTCCCCCGTGAAACTCGGAGTGCGCATCGGACTGTCTGTCTGTTCCCCTGCTTAACGACTCCTAGAGTACCAAGAGAAGTGCTGCACTTGCATGTTTAAGGGGAGACAGTGGTGTATGTGCAAACATGTTCCATACATATACACACACAATTGCAGTCCATCATTGACTTTGTGTCGCACGTTGTCATGCATGTTTGTCATTTGGCTCCCTTCGAGAACTCCACCTTGGAGAGACTGTTTTAGATGCAGACAGATTTTGGTGTAGATTCTGTAAAAATTCACCAAACCCTAACAAGAAGTTAAGATCCTCTGTTTTCTGTCACTTACTTCACTCTCAGATTTACAAAACCTCCCACTGGCATCTGGCTCTTAGCTATTCTGATGCTTGCTGCTAGAAAATTAAGTTTAAGTCTGATTTTTGTCAATACACACAGAAGCAGCAAAGTAGCTTCAGGCTAATATTTCCATCATCAGCAGTCCCGAACAAGTGTTGCCCATTGACTTATTGATTGCGCAGTGTAATGTATCATTATACAGTAAGGGGCCGACGCTCGGTTCGATCGTTGATTCGACATGTTCTGTGGCCCCCCATCTGTCTCTCTTTCTCACATAACCATCCATCCATCTTCTTTCATCAGCTTTTGATGTTTTTTTTTTTTTGCCCTGCAGTCGCTGTTGTGCATCTCTTCTTTTTCGATCGCATCTGGCCTGCCTCCCTCCATGTTCAGGATGGCTCCGCTCTTGGCTTTAGCAGCAGCAGAGGGGAATGATACAGGACAGGACAGAAGATTGTAGTGGCGTATTAATGAAATTAGCGCTGTAGTTGGTTTGGGAGTATCAGGCGCCAGGCACCAGGGCTGGGCCTGGGTTAATTAGCTGGCAGCAGGCCTCTAATTGGGTCAGGACCGTGTCAGGCCCCTGGCTCTGGCCCTACAGGGATTGGATTACATTGTCGGGGGACCGACATAAGGGAGAGGGAGAGAGGGTGTGTATGGGGGAGTGGGAGTGGGAGGGAGAGGTTGTAGCAGTAGAGGAGAGAAGGATGAAGGGGGAGCTGGAGGGTGCAGTGGATGTAGTAGAAAGGGGGAGAGAGGAGGGACAGGGGAGTGTAGCCTAATCTGCCAGCAGGAGGTAAGGATAGGAGAAGATGGGGACGGCTGGCCGGGTGAATACCGCTGTTAGACTGGATTGGGTTGGATTGGGGCGGTGGGGGGGCTGTGAAAGGGGGGCAGGGCAGGTGGTGAAGCTTGATATGTGTATCCATAGCAACAACAGAGTGGTGTGACACCACATGGGATTTGCTTGTGTTTTTAGGGTGTGGTTTTAACGTAGTCCTTGTTAGTCCATGATTATAAAGTTGTTTTGTGTCAATTTGAGTGTTTTCTAATCCAGATTTTTTTCCAAATGCTGCCACTCATGTACTCAGAAAGAAATATGCCATCCCAAATGTCCTGTTGTGTATTTTTTGTGTGAGATGATTTTAGGCTCCTTTTGTTTTCCCTTCAACTACATTATAATGCTGTCCCTATGTTAACAAAGTTTGACTGAATCGCAGCTGAAAAAAAATCTTGAAGGCCAATTCATTTAAAGAGTCACACAAGTTAGATGTATAAACATAACCATTTTAATCTAACCAAGCCCTCCATAATTCATGTTAAAAGTATGGTTACTACATCCACTTTGCTCACATTTTTGACCAATGGTCATGCATTTCACTGCAGTCACATGTAGCTTATAATGTAAGCCATAAGTGTTATGTTGGAATGAGACAGACCACCAAAGCCCTCCCAAATCACTATTATTCATTTTCTTGGCTTCGCTTTATAGGGTATGGCAGCGACATTTAGAAACAGGGATTTTCTGTATGCAGCACTAAATGTTTTGAACTCGGCCACCTCTCTCTGTAAGCCACATTGCTGGGCTTTGGGGAGTTTGGATAGTTACAGGGGTGGGATTTTTTTTTTCAAACAATCTCGCCATTTCTGTTGGACATCTGTTTCCATGCCTTCCTTTGATTATTTAGCTTTTTTTTTTTTCTTTACTGATCATTTCCCCGTAGGTTGAATGCCACTGAGATTCAAATAGGTTAGCGATCAGATGCTGCCCTCAGCAAGTACATAAAGATCAAAACATAGGAAATATCAGTGTACTCAAACATCAGAAGGTGGCTTTCTTAAGGAAAAGAGCATTTCTCCTTCATAATCTGACAAACAAAGGGATTATCCTGACTAACATGTCTTCTCATACAAAAATAATAGTATCCAACTGTTTAATATGGGATTTTCAGATTTATAATTTATGCCCCTCAAGAATTAGTTTAAATACATACAGCATTTAGTCCTGTTAGGCCACAAAAATCCTCAGATAGGGGCTTTAACCCATCTTTAAACATGACATTGGAGTCTGGAGGCTTAAATATAATCTGCTAAACAGAAACAGATTGGTGGCAGGGGTTGAGCAATATTGCCTTATATGAGCATTTGCATCTTTGCCAAGTGGTGGTTTGCATCTGGGTGGTTGGCAGTGTGGCCCAAAGCACTGGTTGGTGACCTTGACTGAGCAGCAGCCCTGGTAAGACTGGCACCTGTGGTGAGGAGGCCCTGTCTCATCTAAACCACAACATCACCGCCGTCGCCGCCATGCTAATACCATCTCACTGTAGCCGGAGCCACCACAGACCCCCTTCACTCACCATCTCTCCCTCTCTGTCTGGACCTTTTCTCTCCTGCACATGTATAATCCCCTGTATGTATCACTCTTTCCTCCTTTTGCTTTTCAATTCATCCACTTTCTTCATGCCAAGGACAATTATAGGCCTTTGATGGGGGATACAGTGTTTTTGTATCTCAGGGTTTGCGGTGTGCTGGTCTCTTGGTATGCACCAAATTGAGCCACAGCCATGTATAATAACTGTGTACCTTCCAATAAAGCTAAAGTTAAATTGTATCTTTAGTTTAGTGTATCTTGCTATTAGTGTATTATGACTATCTTTTATTATCCTCCTTTGTCCCACTTCCATTTTTTTACCTTCATTTCTTGTACTTCTGCCTATTTGTCCATCTCTCTGTCTTCCTTCTGTGGAGTTTAAGAATTATACCCCAGTCCACCTCCGTTATTCCTATTCATTTGGAGAACGTAACAAGGAATGAGATCAATAATGAAAAGCATATATACTTTGTCCGCAATACACCAGCTGTCTGGTGGAAAACCAAACAAGTGAAATTAAAGGCATAAATATAACTTTGACTGAAAACTCATTCTGTCAACACTTTCTCATGAGCTTTAGGTCAGTGTATTCAACGGGCTGACACCACTTCACAGTGACCTGTAGGTGAGGTCTCCAATTCCCCCCCAGAGTGTCTCCCTTGTTCATCTATTCTATTAGTTCCTCTTTAACACATCTAAAGGGCCTGACCTTTTTTTTGGGGGGGGGGGCTATACTAAAGGGTCACAGGTCAGGGTTCAGCCTGAGTACCCATTAGCATAACCTGCTACTGGTTTAAAGTCGAGAGAGATCCAGGTGGTTTGTGGGTTTTGTTGAATCAAGGGGCAACCTTTAGCACCTTGGATTGTCTTTAACAAATTGTTTTATATCAGTGTTTTACAGATATTATGGCAGGATATTGTCATATGCGTATTATTACAGCCTCAGTTTAAATGATCTGACCTTGTGGTTTGGATTAATGGAACGTGATTTTAACACAGTTGGTTACATTACATTGACAAAACAAGGAAATAAGACTTGGAAATATTTATAAACCCAGAATTTCACTGTACAAAAGGGGCTCTGGGAACAAGTGTCCAAGTCGAGTGCAAGGAGGCCAAGCCTGACTCTCCCAGAGGGACTTTCTTGTATCCCTGGCCCGACCCTGTCACCTGACCCTGGACCTGGCCTTAGGTTCTCTCCACTTAGGGTCAAGACCCCTTGGTCAAACACCATAGTGTGCCTGTCACTGGGTCGATGGCAGCCTTGGCCCTTTTCTAAGTCTGCCACTGTGCCAGATGATGTTAATTCCTCATCAGATGGACATGGATGGAACCACATAAACAGCAGACCCAGGGTTAGATTGCTCCCCATTTGTTCTCTGTGGTCAATCATTTGAAGGCTAGAGGACACCTGAATGGTTAGAAGTAACGTGACTGAGATCAGCTGCTAGGCTTATTTGCTCATCTTTTGTACCATTGTGTGAAATGGAGTGTAAATCGCTTTTTTTGTTCTCTCTCCCTCACTCTCTCTCTCGCGTTCATTCTCTCTCTCACTCTCACTCTCACTGCTCTCATCAGCAGCCCAGTTAATAAGGGCAAATGCCTTATTTAAACAATCACCAGATCACAGACAGATTTAGGAGGATTGATCCCTGGATCGATCTTCAACCTAGAGAATACAGAGTTTTATCAAAGACTTGTATTGATTAGGAGATAATTAATAACCTCTGAATTGACTGGGCTGCTTTTCTGTATTCTGCCATTGAGCTGGTATATCATATTTAAAATGACATGACAAGGGTTTGATTGTTGGTTTCTTTACATGAGGAAAAAGTCAATGTTGTGTAAGCTTACATATTTGGTCATAACTGCAAAGAAAATTTTTAAATTTTGTGCAGGACATTCTGATTGTGTAAAACGAGTGTCAAGCTGAAGCACCAGTCTCTTACTATCCAGGTTGTTCGGTGCCTTCACTTCTTTATCTCTTCTTTCTCTTACAGATAAGGAGAGTCTGATCACGGAAAGTGGCAAGCTCCACACCTTAGATATCCTGTTGAGTCGGCTAAAGGCGCAGGGACACAGAGTCCTCATCTACTCCCAAATGACGCGCATGATAGACCTTCTGGAGGTATACACACACACACTGCACATTTTGTTAAAGTTTTATTTCCAGTAACTCTTCATTCAGTTCATTTTGTTTTAACTTGACCATAATTGAGGTCTTTAGAACTGTGGAGGAAAAGCCAAATATGGCGCACACATACGTATACCAACCAGTAAGAATTATTGTAAAAAATGCCTAATCCACACCGTCAATATCTGTGTTGTTCCAAGCAAGTTGTTTAACCGGTCCCGTTCCACTGACGAGGTATTGAGCTCCTCTAATCAGCCTGCCTGTCCCTCGTTAGTGCGCTCATTAGACGGCTAATTAACAGGTCAGGGCTAATTAGCGGGGTCTCATCTGCAGGGGAGGGAGCCAGATGGGAGGGATGGCTGGGAGGAGTGAGGAGGGGGGGGGGGGGTGGGGGGGCACGCAAGGGCCTTGGGGTTAGAGGAGAAACAAATAAAAAACTGAAGACAAAGCTGATGAGGAGAAGAAAGATTCACAGAGTTGATAAAATTTAGGTATTTTAAAAAATCAAGAACTGTTAAATTCATGTTGAAAAAAAACACTACACCACACTCGGACACTCTGTGTTTAAGCTTCTTTGTTAGCTCTAATCTGATTGGAGGTCAGTGGTTATCAGGGCTGAAATTCAAATAAGGATTAAGTTGTAAAATCTGCGTCACTATTCTCTCCAGAGTAAAACAATAGCGCAAAGCAATTCTGCCGGTGATCATGTGTCAAAAGACTCGGTGCCGTACGCTATTGTTGCCTCTGTATTTGTTGCAAACATCACTATGGAGCCAAAAGCCTTTGGCATGATGTCATTGGGAATTCCTTCCCCATTCACATATTGAAGTGTTGTGTTTCCACAGCCAAATCGTTTGATGGTAGATAGACCCAACCCAGGTGGTTAAGGACTGTCTTCCTGCGTGTCTGGAAAACAGTGGGAATGCCTTGTGTTTTAGGGCCAAAGGAAAACAGCAATGCTTAGAATGCTCGAGATGGCTTACATAAAGCAGGCTAGTCTTTCTCTGTTAATGTTTTCTTACTGGCTGTTCCACCTTTAGTCGTACCTCCAAGCTGTGATTTCCATTTCTAACGGGGCAATACTACAGTACCTTGTTTACAAGTGACCTCACAGTAATGGGGGCTGTGACAGCACCTCCTCTACTAATGGATTAAAGACACCCACGAAAGAAATCATGTACTGTATTTGCCCAATCTGGCTGCAGTTTTCCTCGACTGTATTATCTTGCTCATTGGTCAGGGGATGAAAATTCTGCAGATGGAGTTGATTTCCTGAACATGAGACTGTGACTAAGAATAAGAGCGAAGGAGAGGCTGATGTTAATCTCGGTCATTAGCGTCATTGTTTTCGTCGCCAGTCGGCTGTTGGTTCTCCTGGTGACATTACGTCATTGGGTGATGGATCGTTGAGATCCGGGTGGCCTGAAGAAAAATAACACCGGTGGGTCTCTCTGGCAGCAGTCGATTGGGGAGCAGACCTGCCAAATCTCTGCCCTTCTGCTTGAGTTGCGTGTCTGTGGCTGCTTAGGCGGCACTTTACCGTACTGCAAGTTTGTGGCTTACATTACGGCTCTGATTAAATTTGTCTCACTCCCTCTTTTTCATTATGAACTAACATAAAGTGAGATACAGCAACCACTTACGCAGTACAAAGCATCAATTCACTTTTGATTATTTTATGATACATTCTCACTATTTTATTATATATTTCTGCTATTCTGTGGCTGTAAATACAATAGAAAATGTGTAAATTGTGACAATGAATGAAGAGCCATGTTATAGTGAACGTGGGTCATTGAGTTTTATTTATTGCGGCTGTCAACTTTGAGGCTCTGATTGATGGATAGCGCAGCAGCTTTTTCCAAGCTTCCATCATTGTCCACATTCATGCAATAATCTGAACTGTGACAGTTTTCTTAGACCAGTGTATCTGCAGTTCTTGAAAAGTCTTAAATATTTCCTATCGCATGTTTTTTTTTCTTTCTTGTTTTGTCCTTCCATCAGTCCAAAACTTGAAGATATGAACAAAAAAGGCCACAAATCCTAACATTTAGCAGCAAATGTTTGAAATTTATGCTTAAAACATGAACAAAACAAATAATTGATTATCAAAATAGTTGCTGAATTTGTTTCAATGGACTAATCAATTAATTGACTAATTGTGGCAGTTCTCAAAAAGAATTAATTATTTTTAGTTGGTCAATCCATCCATCGATTTTGCTGCGAATCCAGGTACTGGTCAAATTGATTTAATTTACTATCTCATTAGGAATTATTGCTAGGCTGTATACTGCTGGGAAGCACTAAAAAATGTGATAAGGATCAAAATCGATGCAGCCGAACTACAGATATCGTCTCTGGTATTCCACACATTCTTCTTCCCTGTTAAAATCTGGTGCCTACATTACCCACAGTGTAACTCGACTTCCAGCTGTTAATTCTGGGATTTGGCTGGTAGACTATGTTGGTACTGTATGTATTAATGGCACTGAAAGCCGTTGCGACATATGGGTGTGAATTCCAACTCGTCATGTTCTTTTTTTCCTGTAGTATTAATTGCTTTTTTCAGGATGGGAGCAGACTGTGACCATGCCCACTGTGTTCCCAACCTAACACCTGCAATAAATACACACTGTGACCATGCACTTCAGGGAGTTTTTTACTTTACTTTGGGGACACATTAACATCTGGGAAGTTGAGAGCAATCTGGCTACCTAACCTAAGAGGTGGTTTTCATCTGCACATCCAAATTTATCTTGAAAGTATGTAAAGTAAGTAAAGTCCTTAAAGTAAAAATGCAATTTGAGCAGAGACAGAAATCTTAGACAGGAAACAGGACATTTAATCATGCTTTTAAACAAATTTCTGTTCTGCCTCGTATTTCTTCTCCCATAAATCACTTCAGCTTGAGTGTCAGATATCACACCCATAAAGATTTTTTTTTTTTTTTTTTTTTTTTTACTAAATATGATCTGCAATAGGCTGCTAACAGTTAGTTGAAGATTAACATTTTGGCCAGTTAAAAAAGGTTGACCTGAACCTACACCTTGATTTAAAACATTTGCAGTGGAACACATTACAAAATCAGTGAAAAACTGCAGAGGTATAGTGCTGTCACTTAAGATTAACACTAACTCAAACAAAATATGAGAGAAAATTGACACCTGTTGAGGTATAGATTTCAGCAGGTAAAGTCCATAGCACACAACACTGATTCAAGCTTTAACGAGCTTTAAATCATGACAGTGAGAGATCTTGGGTAATCCTTTTCTAAAACTTTGATTCTAATGACTTAGGTGTAGATTAGGCTGAGTAGGGCTTTCTGTGAGAGCAACAGTATCTGCAACATCCTGCTGGCCAGATATCAAAACCCAATTCAACAAGGTTAGCAGCATTTTGGTGAGCACTGGGGCTAATGGTCCCTAATGTAGTGTTCACTCAGAGCAGATGGGGCTGTTGGGAACTGAGCCAGACATACGCACAGAGGAGGGCAGGCCCTGCCGGGACTCTGGGTGTCATGCCAGGGGCTTGGGGAGGTCACTGAAAACATAGTGTCAAATCATAGATGTCATTGGTAATGACTGTGTGAGGTGTGTTGTGATTGGTTCACTGGTTCATTGGTTCAGGGGCACTGTCATGTTTCATGCACGAGGTGCTTAAAGAGAGATCAACGTGTCAGCTCATCAGGGCTATTGCTCTGACCCAAGCACTTAAGAACCCTTCCCATTAGACCTAACACCCACTCACAAATACACACACACACACACACACACACACACACACACGCACAGAAAAGCGTAGCAGACTTTGGGGGGATAGAATATCAATTTCTGCATTTCTCAATTTCTCTCTGGGCTAAGATTGAGGTTTCAACCCCAGCAAATATGCATAAGAAATGCGGGGTTATGATATTTTCGACGCAAAGGTGCTGTCAGACAGAAATTCTTAAAGATTCCTATTACTTGACCCGTGGAACTTTAACAAGTAGACCTGCAGGCTTTATCTGCTCCTCAGAGAACTTAAAGAGAATTACATATTTGAGAACTTATTAAATACAGTGTATACTTTCTGGGGACTATTCCCTGAACAGAGGCTGAAAAACAGTTTGAGACTCCAATTTCCTCATGTTTGGATGCCAAGTCTGTTGATTTTTTTTGGTCTCAAAATCAGTGGTAGAGGTGATCCAGGAAGGTTCAGTAGTGCAAATCCATGAATTTAAAAACTTTATTCATGAATTCTGTGTAGGACTAGATCTAGTGTTTTTTTGAAAGGTAACAACTGAAATTGTTTTGATTGTATATGACAACTTTGTTATTGCAAACGTTTTTAAATATTTGCATTTTTGGAGGAAATCCACTGAACTGGAACTGTACTAAGCCTAGTTCTTGGAAACACCAGATGAAATGGTGAGCTAAGTACACCACCACAGAAACATCTCATCGGTTTTTGTAATTATTTTGTACTTTCTCTCTAGGAGTACATGGTTTATCGTAAGCACACCTACATGCGCCTTGATGGATCCTCCAAGATTTCTGAACGCAGAGACATGGTGGCTGACTTCCAGAGTCGGTGGGTAAAGATAGATAAAATCTAACGTTTGTGTGTATGTGTGCATGGAACCAAGCACCCCTTACCAACTAAGCATTAATCTGCCTTTTTGTATAGTGCAGCAATCAGTGAACGGCTTAATCTTACATGTCTATGCCAAATATGTGTGTGTGTGTGTGTGTGTGTGTGTGTGTGTGTGTGTGTGTGTGTGTGTGTGTGTGTGTGTGTGTGTGTGTGTGTGTGTGTGTGTGTGTGTGTGTGTGTGTGTGTGTGTGTTTGTGTAGATTTCCTATCGAGTCCACATGCTCTGTTTTACATTAGTATGCAGCTCTGAGGCGCTGATGTTACTCTGGCTCTTGTAGGGCGTGTATGTGAGAGAGTTTGTGGTTTATTGAAACAGCTTTATTGTGCGGGACTCTACTATTGGTATTCAGTGCATGTTTGATTTCCCATGCTACTGTTCTTGTAAAGTTTTGATAGGCTTTCATGCCTAGTTCTGCTGCCGGGTTTTAGGTTGTGTTGACATTTCTTAGAATGGTTCTTAACCTACATTGAAACTTAATTTTGTGCCATGATATATGGATATTTGTATTGTGACTCCAGTTGTAAATGATACCTTTCGATTTTGTGTGTCTCTCTCCCTTTCCCTCCCTCTTTGTTCCCCTTCTCAACCCCTCCCTCCGCTGCCCCTCGTAGGACGGATATCTTTGTGTTTCTGCTGAGTACGAGGGCCGGAGGGCTCGGCATCAACCTGACTGCTGCGGACACTGTGAGTCACCAAACACACTCAAGGAAAAACACTTCACTGATGCAGTATCAAAGTTTAAACAGCACTAATATTTCCTAGATAAATAAAAACCAAAGCACTGTACATTCTCAACCATGTGTTTTTCTGTACTATGAGAGCCAGAAAAGAGGGATTTAGGATGACCAGTATTTCAGCATTAATAATATGTTGATGTAATGATAATATTGTATGAATGTATGGGTACCGAAGGGGGGTGAACATGCATGAAGATCTCTGTGCTTATCAACATCTCTCAGTGTAATCTCCCTATAGCCAGTGTAATGTCCCTATAGCCATTTTCATGTGGGATTAGTTTTCCTGACTCTGGGTTTGAAGTGATTGTTAACACAGGACATCTGTCATGTTAAAGGGCAATTCACATGGGATAACACTTTGCCGTAATTAGTCTCAGAAATTACAGAGAAGGGAGTGTCTGCTTCACATCATCACAGTAATCTAATTGTACCATGTGGTAAACAATAACAGGATTGGAAAATGAAAATTTGGAACTGGACCAAAGTTGACTTTGATGTCTTTGGTTATCCTATTTTCCTCCAGGTCATTTTCTATGACAGTGACTGGAATCCCACAGTGGACCAACAGGCCATGGACAGGGCTCACAGGCTAGGTCAGACCAAGCAGGTCACCGTCTATCGCCTCATCTGTCAGGGCACCATCGAAGAGAGGATCCTGCAGCGGGCCAAGGAGAAGAGCGAGGTGTGAAACGCAAGCACTTATTTATACAACAAACAAAATATGACAAGGGGTAACACAAGTAATAGAGTGACAGTGCTTCAAATATAAACATCATGATGCAAATATGAATTAATTGCAGGGTTGATTAATGCTGCATTGTTCTTGTGTAATAAGATCCAAAGGGTGGTGATCTCTGGAGGCAACTTCAAACCAGATACACTCAAACCAAAAGAGGTGGTCAGCCTACTATTGGATGATGATGAGCTGGAGAAGAAATGTGAGTCCTTGAGGCATGCCCATAGACATCTTCGTCTTGATTTTCTTGTTTTATTTATTTTTTTGCACAAAAACTAACCCTTACCAAAAAAAGAAGAAAATAATAGAATACATTGTTTCTTTTCCTATAGTGCGACAGAGACAGGAGGAAAAGAGGCAGCAGGAGGAGAGCAGCAAGGTGAAGGAGCGCAAAAGGAAGAGGGAGAAGTATGCTGAGAAGGTACTTTGCAACATGATAGCCGGAAAGCTCTGCAGTCATCTCTGTTTGCAGTTGTATCATGTGAAATGCAGCCTGAGGAAGGATGTGTAGAATAAAAAAAGAGAGGAATAAAACACATTTGGGATCTAAGACAGGAATTAACGAGGTGAAATGGGAAGGAATGACATAACGAAGGAAGGAAAGGAGACGTGAAGAATAAATATTTAAAATGCAGCACATAGATGTTGCACCTTGTCAGTACTGATACCATTTTTAAAAAACTGCTCTAATTAAAATTTAATTGCAATCTGACTCTTAGATTTGAATATTTGTTGTGTTTAAGTGTTGAGTTTGGCCTAATGGTGGAGCCAGAGGAAAGCTGAGGATGTCACCCAAATCATTAAGATTTATTCTCTAGGGACCAAAGTTATTCACAGACAGTTTCATAGAAATCCAAGTATTCATTTGAGATACCTTGTCATGGGCCAAAGTAGTGCTAGATGTGAGGTCAGGGGGTCACTGAAATCATTAGAAATCATCCTCTGGGGACCATATCCATACCAGATTACATGACAATCTGGCCCATAGTCATTGAGTTTTCTTTCTCTGGACTCAAGTGTTGGACAGACGGACAAGCCCAGCAACTGAACACTTGATATAGCCATCCTTAGGCCTTGAAGAGAAGACTAAAGGATTTGAGATTTAGCTACAACAAGGAAATTAGTTTAAAAAGTTTTAAAACTAACCTGTCCCATCACTCTCTCCTGCTCCCCTTTTCTGTGTCTAACCTGCAGAAGAAGAATGAGGATTCAGAGAACAAGAGGAAAAAGGAGGTGAACCTGGTCATTTCACATGCGCCCTCAGCTGACAACTCCAACCTCTCTGCAGATGGAGATGACTCCTTTATCAGTGTCGAGATGGACTCAGCCATGCCCAGTCCCTTCAGTGAGGTGAGGGAATCTAATAAAAAAGCAGAAGAAACTGAGGGTGCATGACCTTTTTAAGTCATTTTATCAAAGTGAAGGAAGTAGAGAAGGAGGGAAATACTGTGCATGAATGTGATTTATATTACAGGGGTTTGTTAGTGGCTGCTTTGGCATTTGTCCACAAACTCACTCTCCTATTCTGCATCTTGTGCTTTTTAATTCTCTTACCCATCTTCCTTTTCTCATCCTTTGTCTCCTCTAACATCTATTACTGATTCCTCTCCTTCCATGTATTGCTTCTTTCTTTCTTTCTACTGTTCTATCACTCTTGCTTTCCCTTTTTCTTCCTTCTTTCCCTCTGTTATTTCTTTGACTTCCTTTATCCTGCGTATTCCATTGTTCCTTCTATTCCTTTGTTCCATCTCCTCTTTGTTCCTTGATCGTTCTTCTATTCTTTCCCGTTGATGTACCGGCCCAATTTCCCCTGTTCCCTCTGGTTCTCACCCCCAGCCTGTGTGTATGTCTGTGTGTGCTCCTGTGCACGGCCAGATCTCCCTGAGCAGCGAGCTCCAGCCCGGCTCGTTGCCACCGGACGCCGATGCGGACGAGAGCAGCAGCGACATGCTGGTCATCGTGGATGATCCGGTGTCTTCTGCGCCACAGTCTCGTGCCACCAACTCTCCCGCCTCTGTGTCTGGATCAGTCTCTGACAACATGAATGGTGAGAAAATGAATGAGTCTAGTTGACCTTTATCTTTGTTGATTTATAATAAACTACAGTGCTCAACAGTTTATAAAATAGTTCAAATTAGCTCCACCTTGACCAACTACAACAATAAAATGCTGCCAACACGTTAATGCATCTGTAAACAAAACTCCAATATTGTAACATATAATAGTATAACATGTTTTTTCTTATACTATTAAATACATTTTGCTGATTATACTAACAGTATACACTGCAAAATTTCCCCGGGTTATTACTTGTAACTGAGTAAATATACACTGTGGTATTGATACTTTTACTTAAAGGGGCTATATGTGAGTTTTTGCTATTGCTACATAGCCAACATTAACATTAACAGCTGTTTACTTACCAGTCTAGAAGAAACGTTGGGAGTTCAGCATCAAACTTCACTACTATTACTCGCCAAGAGCTGTCTCCAGCGTTAACGCCAATGTTAATTCGTTTTGCTTTTATTTCTGTCACTTCTTCTACTGAAGTGAGCATGCTAACCAGCTAGCCCCGGCCCATCCAGTCTCATAATACCAGTCTGCGATAGTGAGTGACTGTAGTGTTCAGTCTGCCCCCAGTCCAACACAAAAGGATGAAGAAGTAGCACTACTAAGAGGGCGAATTTTCTCCTCTTGTCTTGCAAATGCAACGATGGCTGAAGCTCTTGATAAGTAAAAAAGCTGTCGTGTAACGATAGCAAAAACGTACATAAAGCACCTTTAAGCAAAGGATCTGAATACTTCTTCCACCACTGAAATTAAATAAATTAGTCTACACAAACAATGAAATTAGTAGATGAAGTCCAAAGTACCCAAATGCGAATGGAGTTTTAATAACATTAGTTCGACCCCAAAGTGTATTAGTGTTTTAAGTGTAGTGTAAGATAGTTTTATCATGTTACAACAATGTTGGAAAAGCAAATCAGATTAATTTACGTCGAGGTCGTTACTGCACACAGAAGTCTGGTTTGTTATGTAGTCTTCACTATCAGGACTTGTGTTTTGATAGGCTTGTGTCCATTGAGACAAGTAGTCTGTTACCTTATATGTATTACGCAGCTGATTATTTAGATTTATGAGGGGATTATTTTTGCCTTGGCCGCAATGTTTCAGTATGCTCTGTACTTTGGGATCCAGATAGATGGTGAATGTTTAGGTTTTTTTTGCGTCTATATCTGTACTTTGGATGTGTTGCAAGAAGGTAATCCCTCCTAAATACATGCTGCTTCACTGAAACCAGTTTGTCATTTTTGCTGCCATGCAATGAGGCTCCTGTCAGTAAGATTATTGATGGCCTGTGTGAACCAGGCTCAGTGAGCTGAAGATGTAGATGACGTTATGATGAAAGGTTTTGGATGATAGCATGAAGGTTAGAATGAGGGAGCATTTGGTGAACTTGGACAAATCAGTGAAAAGAGAGGAAGAGCAGGATTAAAGGCTCTGAAGGGAGGGTAAGAGCAAGGGATTTGTGAAGGGTTTTCGTCTGTGCCTGTGTGTTAGTGATAAGATTGGCTCATCTCCCCCCATAGAAGGGGTTTTATACCACAGTTTTTGGAGTGAAACATGCAAAGAAACTGCAGACTGGCGGAGAGACGTAAGGAGTCAGAGAAAGGGGAGAGGGTACTGGAGGATTAAGTACATTACCAGTGAGGCAGACACTGGCTCTAATTTTGCAAAAAGTATGGAAAATGAGAGCATGATTCTTCATGATTTTGCTTGAGCCTATACTTATGGTAATGCTGAGTAATGTTTAATATGTAATAATTCTTCTATATACAGTAAAATTACCACAGTATCTTTGAAAGACTGGGTTAAGGCTAAGCCAGACGGAACATCTCTCTTCAAGTACTGGGTATTCCTTGTCTAACTTGTTTTCTGTCTGGTCTGACTGTAAACTGTTTAAGTCTAAATATATTCAAATAATTAAAAAGGCATACTGTAGGTATCCTTAAAAGACATAGCAACTAAAATAAGGGAACGGCATTTTTCCATTCATGTGTTTGCCTTCTGTCTTCAGGTGTTTCAGCCTCAGACACAATCAGTTCTGGCAGAGGCAGGTCCGGGCGGAGTCGGGGACGGCCTAAAGGATCAGGGGGTGGGGCCAAGTCAGGAGGAAAAGGACGTGGGCGCAAGTCAACAGCGGGCAGTGCGGCGGCTATGGCAGGAGCGATGGCTGGTGCAGCAGCTGCATCAGCTGCTGCTTATGCTGCCTATGGCTACAGTGTTTCTAAAGGTAAGTGAGTACTGTATATGCTCTCAGTCAAATATTTGCACGCACATTGGCAGTCCACATCTTTTTGTGCAAAAATCAAAAAAAGTATTAACTTTTAATGTTATTACATGTCCTCTCTGTACAAGTTGTCAGATTTCTTAGTCAAACATTTCCAATGGCTGTTGTCATCAGTATGAAGGAAAGACTTTGCCTGATTGCAAGTTTCATTCTTCATAGTTTGACATTTCGGGAAAGCTTTTTGTTTTCGTTAAAATATCTTTTGCCTGTAACTGTAATCAAAAGCAGGCTAAACTAACCTTGTTTGACTAAAAACAAGAAGCAATAGAAGAGAAAGCGCTTTGTTAGCTGACTAGTAGGAACAGAGTTTCCGTTTCTGTGCGTGTGTGGTCGTCTCTGCTGACCGTGCCTGACACCATTCTAAAAATTTCTTGCTGAGTGATTTTGTTGTTCTAGCTAAGGGCTGCAATGAGATATTTTTAAACTAAGATCTTCAAAATTTGATTGAAAAGACTCAAAATTTCATACTGATTATAAGAAGTTAATCACCACATGTAAAAGTCACACGGGCAGTGATACAGACCACTTGCCCCACTTCCATGTGTCCCACTTCCATACGACGTGCTAATTCTAAGCAGATTTTCTGTTGACATTGGAAAAGTGACACAATTAAGTACACTCAAAAAAGTCAGCATCCATACCAAAAAAAAGGCCTAATTGTTGAATATGCTGGCTAAAGGTTGGCTAAAAAACAAATTTAGGGGGGTGAGTCTACCTTTGACCTACTATAACAGCTCACCTGGTAACGTTACTAAAAACTGTACATATCCATTGTATTAATCGAATGAGTATAATAACAAGAGTTTCTTTTTTTTTTTTTTTTAACAGAAACAATGTTTTCATACTACCATTGTTTCTTCTTTGCCGTCCACCTGATCAGTGTTAAGCTACTGTCGACAGGACTCAACACCTCCTCGTGTTTTTCACATTAAAAGCCTACTTATAAAGTGGAAGCTGAAACACTTTTAATGTGAAAATTCTAGAGGAATTGTCGTGTTTCGTTCGTGAGAGTAACCATGGCCATGTCTGTGCCTCCTTCCAGCAAGCCTCTCTGCGTCCAGTCCTCTGCAGCCTTCCTTGGGCCGGTCTGGTACCAGCCCAGCCTTCAACCCCAGCAGAAGCTCGTCCCCCCAGGCCAAAGGAGGCACCTCCAACCCGAGTCCCCACAAACAGCTGGCCCACAGCCACCACCACAGCAGCCACAGTACAGTCAGGAAGGGCAAGGGCCCTGGTGGTCCTGGGGCTCGATGATGCACTCATACACACTGTACATGCATGAATGTGCTCTTACACACACACACTCACAACCGTCTCACTATAGAACACACACACACAGAAATGACTGACCTGCTCTCACTGTGATCCCTACAGACACCATACATTTAACCTAATAAATAGAGAGTACAGTAGTAACTGAGGCTCACTACCTGGAGGACAATGCTGTGTCTGCTGGATCAGCAGACTAAAAGGACTAAAAGGACCCTCTTCACAAACACGCACACACACACACACACAAAGTTAATTGAAAGTACAGTCCCTACCAGCCTCCACACGTCTTGTGTCAGTTTTATTTTAATGTGTCCAGATCAGTGGACAAAATCTGCCTTGAGTATTTTTGTTTGCATTGCGACAAGGATATTTCCAAGTGCTTTTTTGAGAAGACAAACTGTACTTTTTCTATTCTTGACAGGAAGCTCTTTTGATTTGCTACCAAGCAGTGACGTTACAACAAAGATGTGAACGAACATGTGTAGCTTAAAGGGCTTTGAAATACTTGTGTTTGCCAGCATAGTGAGGCAAAGGAGTTTCTGTCAAATGCACTGAGCCACGTCTTCCATATTTTGGTGTTATTGGTTCTCACACATGTACATTAGGTAATTTAATTGTTCTGTAGATATGCTCAGTACGAACTGGTGGATGATTCTGCATTTCACAGAGCTTAATGTGAACCCACCCCTTACCAACCCACACTTTACCAAATGATATGTCTACAGCTTTTCTACTAAAGCTCTTATTTTTGTAATAAAAGATGCAAGTACCCAAACAGACATGGCAGGTCTTAAAATGTTGAAAAAATTTTGTCCATAATGTATTCCAGTACAGACGGAAATTAATATTGATTATATATATTTTTGCCCAATGGGAAAATGAATGAATGGATGATGAAAAAATGATATTCCAAAATGAGGGGTACTGGTTGATATGGCAATGCTGCTAACAGTAAATTTATGAATTCACTCAAATTATTTGGTTGTCTAATATTTAAGTTATTTGAGTTATTTGAGTTATGTTAAAAATGGGCAAGTCATGATGAATACGAATGGGATATTCACCTGTAAAACAGTGTAAATTGTACTGAAGCCATTTTTTATTTTTCCGAAATCGTTCTTTGTGATGAGGAGTCTGTGGTTCTCTTTGATGTCATTGATGTTTTAAAAAAGAAAAAGGTTTGCATCAGTGTCCTACGTTGAGCACTACATTTGTTATATTAGAGGTTTGTTTGTTTTTGTGTTAATAGTGTGATTAAAATATGATGTTCTATATTGATGTACATAATGATGAGAGCGACTTTTCCTCTGGCTTTTCCCTTATTTCCCTGTCTATTTTTATAGGTCATGTGTACATATGAAGAAATGCATCTGCCATTTTACTAACGGGAGGAGCCAACTGAAAATAAAAAGAGTGCTAAATCAGTCTTTCTGCGTGCTTTTTTTGTATTTCTTGCGCTCATTATACTTACATCACTCATCGCTTTAAAGACTAAAACAGAGAGCAAGGCCATCCTGAACAGGTTGAAAGCGCTCTTCAGCTGTCTTCTGATGAGTCCTTAAAAAAATGAAACTCTCTATTTGTAGACAACTATTTTTAAAAATTGGCTCGATGGAGATTTGCGAGGCCATATTAAAAGTTTATATCGGCCCTGCTATATTAAAGCTGCTGAGACCAGTGCTGTAACTAGGCTTCATATTCCTCGGCTTAGGCATAACCATACAGAGCAGTCATGGAAATAAACCCTTCAGCAGTCTGTCAGACCATATTACTTTCTTGTATTTCTCCTGGGTCAGTGGCTGTTACAGATATCAGCTCTATGAAGCTAAAAATAGTCTATGTTGAGACTATCACAGAGGTATTGAATCAACTATGGCTTTTTGAAACCATAATTTTGTAGTAATTGGCAAATCACACTTACACTGCACACAGTTCTCTATATTAGACAACATTCAGAACTAAAATCTCATTTTTAAGACCTGTCTATGTACCCAAGGGTCACAACCAGTCCTAATTTCATTGGTGGTGCTCTCAGTTTTCAAAAAACACGTTGAAAAATTTCAACTGTAGTGTTTCCAGAAATAACGCCCCTGTTCCTCTGGATAAACTACAGACCTCGGTAACTGGGACGTTGTTTTTGGAAAGATACGCTGATGTTGAGTTTTCCAAATGAAGATTTTATGTGCTTTGAGCAGCAAAAACAAAATTCCATTCACCTAAACTGTAGTGGGATGGAATAAGAAATCACAGAGGCTGAGGCTGAAAACCCCCGCCCCTGAAACTGAAGCTATCTCAATGGCTCAAGGGGTGAGATTTGTGTGTGTGTGTGTGTGTGTGTGTGTGTGTGTGTGAGAAAGAGAAAGAGAGAGAGAAAATTGGGTGAACTGCCCCTTTAACAGATACATTGCAGGTCTGAGACATCAACATTCTGAAGTGCACCTGAACTCCTGGCAGTATATTTTCAAGTTTTGGTGCAGGGCCAGTTAGATTTCATCTCGATGAGCACCTCAGCAGCATGTTCTTCCTGGTGCACTCTGACATGACCACGGTGGAGACTGTAAACACAGGACTTCCAGGTCTGGGCTTTTTCCCCAGCCTGCAGTTATACAAGCCAGTGCACCTAGATAGACGCTTTGACTTGAATCCCGTCCAAAGTACAAGCTGCGCCGGCCAATGTTCGGGAGTGTCTAATGTATGTTTGCATGTGTGTGTTCTCCAGAGCAGGGGTATGCGCCAAAAAAAAACAGGTTTACAAAGTTATCTGGATGATGCTCCTGTGTAACATCATTGTTTAAACATCTTGGTTGGTGGTTCCCAACCTTTTTTAGTGTTTTAAAGAAAAAATAAAAATAAATAAAATCTACATAATCATGGGCTATGACCTTAGCGTGGAAGTGTTATGAGCAAATTCAAGAGGGATTTTATATCTTTTAAATTATTTAATTTGGAGGATTTTTAAAGGCAAAAGTCAAACTCAGCTGAAGAGCTGAAATTATGCAGTGTCTCTTCTGAAAAAGGACAAATTAAAAAAAGTCGGAAAAAAAAAAAAGTTTCCTTATTTTGCTATCAGCTTGTCGCTCTCTGATTTATTATTGGACCTTAGGGGGTATGAACCACTGGTGTAGGTCATGCGCTTTCCACATCAGCCTTTGTGGCCTTTCAGTACATGGATGTAGACACATCCCATTTCCACCACAAAAGCAAAACAAAGGACGTAATATAAATTCAGTTTTACTTGGAAGTGATCCAGGGCTGTGAACCACATGCCATATAGGATTTTTTTTGTGTACGAACCAACAAAAGATGTTAGCTGATGTTAAGTTCATTATCTCCTGTTCCAGAGATGACATCCCACTGGCCCACATTGGTTTACTGTAAGGCTCAAACAACAGTGACAAGAGTTCTTTTAACTTTTTTAATTGGCATTTACCTTTACACTGGATGGAATAGTTGCCACAAGCAACTTTTTAAAAAACAGGTCTACACCTTTATAACACATCACAGCAGCCATAAGGTGAATTTGAGACAGGTTTGAATAACAAATAATTCCTGTAACATCTGAATGTGCTGGATGGAATCTAAAATGTGCAAATTAAGAAAAATAAAAATAAAAACCATTGATGTGCTTTCTAAAAACAGATGTCTACAGTTGATATCTATTAATCGTTAATGCCTTTCTCTAGATGTACAGAACTTGTACCAGGTTTTACATTATGATTTGAAGTAAAAAAAAAACCCTTAATAATCATGCTTTCAATGGATTTAAGTGCACAGGATGGTATTGTGAAGCTAGAGATTTTACAACATAAAAAATAGGTTGACTAGTATGACCAATGAAAAGCCTCAGTAGAAATGTGTGTTAGTTTGGTGTATTCATTCACTATAAGCTAGTGAGACAAGGGGTACGAGCTACTGTCAGCTAACAGATAGACCACCACGGTCAGTGCTGCTGCCTCGATGGAGAACAGGTGGTGGTCTTCCACATGTGGGCAGCTGCTCCTCATGAACTGGGCCAGCCGGAGCAGGTACTCCAGGTTGTGGCCCGTCTTCCCTCTGCACACTGCGATCTGGGCGCCAATCTCCGCCGAGCTGGCCGGCCCCAGATACAGGGGGTTGTCAGAGGTGGCGATGTACAACAGCGCCTGAACTGGCGCCTGGTTCTCCCCCTGGGGGAAGAAATCCACCATTCTGGTGATGTAGCCGCCACAAACTGTCTCGCGCACATTGAGGTAATTCAGGGACTCCTCCACTTGAGAGCCTGTCACCTCAAACGCCACACCCCAAGTGCTTGCCTGTGAGATGAATAAGAAGAAACCAACGTCAAATCATTGCGCGTGTGTGTGTGGGGGGAGATTAACTGGAATTTTATTCAGCCTGGAAACTCCCCTGCAGTTTGTTACAGCATCAGCAGCAAACCAGTAGGAAATAAGAGTTTCCACTTACGTCATCATCTTCAATCAGCGTCACCACTCTTCCGGGCTGCAGCAAGAGGAAGAGAAATGGGTTACGTCATGGACAACGCCTGCTCAACAGTCCTAGCCCAGCAGTTCACAATCAGACATCATCATCATCATCATCATCATCATCATCATCATCATCATCATCATCATCAAAAATACATTATTAAGCATCTCACCAACTCGTCGTTCCCGCGATGGAAGTTGTCTCCGTGCCAGAAACGTCTCTTGTAGCCTTGAATGTAACCGACCTTGCTCCTCTTGTACTTGAAGTCAGGCTTCCACACCAGTGACCCGTACCCGAAGATCCACAGGCTGGTCTTCCCGGCGAGGATGTCTTGAGGCTTCATTTTGATCGGTAGTGTTGATGGTGTTCAGATGAATCGATGGATCGCTCTTTCACTTGATGCTACTTGCTAAGATGACTAGCTTGCTAGCGTTAGCTTCCTCCGGTCCAGTAGCAGAGGTACCGGCTGGCTCGCAGGTATACCGCGGACGGTATTTGAGCCCAACTGCTTTGCAGTTGCGAAGATTGAGTTTCGCAGTTGATTTTGCCTTGCACGATGCATTGCCGTTGCATTAGAGGTGCCGCATTATGACTTAAAAATCCATGGCAGCCGCTTCGGCCTACAGATCAATGGGAGGGAAAAAAAAACCAAACCGTTCTGACCAGCTGCTCCACCGGGCTGGTGACAGCGTGGATTTACAACTAACGAATGAAAAGATCAAGGTTTGATTTGATGATGGTCGTGTTTCAAACGCCTTGGCGTTGTTCTTGTTGCTACCATGGACCGACGACGATCTCAAGCGTTTCCTCGATAACAATGCGAAGCGGCGCTCACGTATATATACAGTGCAGGGCAGGTGGGCGAGCCAATGCCAGCGTTTTCGGCCAATAATATTCAAGGAAGAATTGCCCTCGCCAAGTTTAACCCAATCATATTTCGGTGCGCCGAATAAGGCAGAACTTTAACTAAAACTCGTTACACTATTGGCTCAAATGTGGCTTGTGACGCCTACCGGCCTTTCAACGCGATTGGTCCACAAAATGTCACTCCAACTGATTCAATTTATGATTGGTCGCCTGCGTTGTCGTTGTCTGAATATATTTCCTTATTGTTCAGGACTTCTGGCTGATGCAACTTCCCACAGCATTTCAGGGCCACAGCAGTCATCTAGCAACATACCACAGACGTTGCATCAGATTTGATCTAGGAGAGCGTCCTAAATAGGAGCGAAGCTTTCTTTCTGTCTATCTCCAGATATGTCACCAAGAAGATAAAGAAACGATATAAACTTGTATTGAAATTAAACATAACGCAAATAAGTATTTCTGTCTGACAGGGTGATATGACCTGACGCAGGACTGGTGGAAGCCACTCTTGACATTTGAGGGAGTTAACACCCTACATGGATGTTGACATGAGCCAGATCAAGTGAGGACTGTAATCTAGTCCCACAGCTCAAAGATCCAATGGCAAGAAAAAGGCCACCGACAAGTGAGGATCCCTCACTTGGCTTCATGCGAGCCCCCGGGAACGTGGAAAATAACGTGTTAAAGAAAGGTATGAAGGTATTTTGTCTTCAAAGGTGCTCTATATATGAATGAAGTATAATATTACCTTATGTATTTCTAAACACTTTAATCCAGCAAGGAGGGTCACTCTGACATGACCCATGTGATGGGCTGGCTCACGAATGGGTCAGCCTGTTATCATCAGAAATCTTGCTCTTGCAGAATCATTTCAACTTTGTAAACACACATACATACAAGTCCCTTTTTATACATTTTACTGAACAAAAGTCCAATTTTATCAACCAAATGAAGGGTCACAGAAGGAATGGGTGATTTCTGAGGTCATCCCAGGTTTAGACTGTGTGTGGACAACCCATATACACTAATAAACTAGTAAACCAAATACTCAATAAAATAGAAATGGCAAAAATAAGAAAAATGCAACAGTGAATCAAAATTGCCAAAGCACTGACCAAAGCGGAGACACAACAAGACAGAAACATGATCAGAACGATGTCAGACCTGATCAAATGTACAGAAATGCCCACCACTCCTGGCGGATCTGGTATAATAGTAGAGGCTCATCCGTGCTCATTAAATAGATTATCTATAAATAGCTGGCATTACCTGCCTTGATAAGAGGCCAGACAACTGTATCAGCTCTTCATAAATCTAAAGCACCACACAATCCAGTCCTTTGAGCGAACCTGTGTCCCGCACAAGCCTCCATCCCATTATATCGTGGCCTTTCATGTCAGTCCACTCCTCGAGCCTGCTGCTATCGTACCTCAGGGCTGCTCGCACCGCAAGCCACCGAAGGCTTCCACTGGCAGTGCATCCTGTAATCTAATCCGGTGCACTGCTGCAGCCTTTTGATTAGCAGATTTATCAAAAGCTCACCTGTCTTTGCTGTCAAACTAATATATTTAAAAACAGATCGTTTAAGGGCCGATCTAAAATCTTAATCTGAGCTGGTAACGGGGTTTTTGCCTTCATTTTCCCACCTTTCGTTTAGCTTCTTCGGCTCACTGGATATGAAGTATGTCTAAACAAACAAGATTTTAGAGTTATTATAGTGGGAGGGAGGCATGGCATGTACAGTATTCCTCCTGCAGCACCTAAGGTGGTGGTTGTTTTTTTTAGTATGATAGTAAATATGACTTTATAGGTCAGGAACTTGAGGCCAGGTTACTTGGGCAGGTCATTGGCATATAAAAGTAGATCCTACAGAATAAGACAACCCTTGCAAAACAACATCTGCAAACATGCTTATTTTAGCTAAAGACACATCTCAAATTCCTACAGTAGGTTTGTTGGAATTATTGGGTGCACCATGTATTTACTATTTATCGTTGAATTCAACATATTATATAAATCAAAATAAGCCTTTTTCATGCTCTGAAGTGTTTAGGTTATGTGCTGCTGTTTAATTATACTTGTACTTGAGTGTGCCTGGGATTTTATTTTGGCACGTACTGACCACTTATTTCCAATGTGTGGGTTTCTTACTGACACCTAGTGTTAATTAATGAGACAACTACAGGGGCAGAACAGGGCAAGGTTACAGAGCACTGGATAACAGCATCATGCAGCGTACTGTATCAGTATAATCTGCATACACATGCATATTCAAAAACATGCATGGTCAAAATGAGGCAAATCAGCCTCTAAATAAAGTGATCAGATGTTTTGGCTGTGAAAGGAAGCCAGGACCAGAGCTATATATCAGTTTTGCTCTGTTGATTGTGATTCAGTATGACAATCTTTGAAAAAAAAAAAAGTGTTATGTAGGAGGACTTCCACATACCACATAGAGAGATAGGAAGACTGGATTTTCAAATCTGCTTCTCGATTCTCCACTCATTACATTAATTCATGAATTTCCCCATTTACTTCATCAGAATAAATATTGCTGATTAGTTTGTGTGTCTGCGCTCTCACTTGCTTTGAGGTTGTTTCCTGAAAATCTGAGTCATCGGCGCGAGCGAGTGCAGACTGAAGAAAGCAATGCGTGAGAAAAACAGTTGGCCTGCGCCGGCATGTTCTGCATTTTTTAATCACGGAGGAAACAGGAACTGATGTCACTGGGTCACAAACAGGATGCTGTGATTATAACACAATGAAAATGCCTGGCCATGCTATGGAGACCCCGAGGCCAAAGTGCAAAGCCCTAGCATGTGTTTGCCACTGTGATCAGTGTGAAAGAGGGTGTGTGGCCGCTTTAAGTGTGTGTATGATGATGTTGGGAAGAAACTTTTAACTACTATCAGGCTGGGTCAGGTAACAGATGATTAATCATTATGATAATGTATGTTTTTCTTGAGTCAGACTGGAAGCTCCCTTTTCCCAAATTTTTTTTTTTTTCATACACACAAGCCCTTAGATGAGGATGCCTAGTTCAACAGGCTAACAGGATGCATGTGAGGGAAAAGCCATCGAGATTCTCTGCCGGGTGTTGATTGCTCCTGATTAGGGGGTGTTGACTGTCACAGGCTTTCTGTTAATTGGAGGCAGGAGAGGTTTTGATAATGTGGGTGACATGTTGCCTTGGACACAAAAATGGATTTCCAGACATACTGGAACCAATTTTAAGACTGGTGCATGGTTGATCTCTTCTACATCGCAAAATGATGGTATATTAGGAGCAACCTGTATGGAACAGCAGTATTTTCCAAAAAGACAAGAAGGGCAAAGGGCAATAAGATTGACCAGATTGCTCTGACAAGTCAACTTTTCTAAAATAGAGATCTTTTTATTTATGTGGATTCATAGGAGATCCAGTGGCTCCCATCTGGTTTTCCCCTCCCCTCTGCGGACAGCCCCAGTGGCAGGCCTTCTTCCCAGCTTTGTTTGCAAGAGTGGGGGGTACAAAACCAGGCATTGAAATATTGCTCTTAACCCTGAAGGGGAGGCAGGCAGTTGGGGAGCCTGTAAGTGCTCAAGTGTGATTTTTTTATGGGTGGAGGTCTGTGTACTCTATGTGTCTTGCACACGGGGCGAGAGGCATGGCATATGCTGCTGTTTTTATGGAACTACAGATTCACTCCGAGCTCCCCCACGGCATCTGTTTGATTGGCTGCTTGTGTGTGTGTGCGCGGGCGTAGACGCGTGTGCAAGCATTATGAGGGGTGGGGTGGGGGCGTTCCCCTTTGCCCTGGCTTTGTTTCACCATTTCCAGCTTGAGGGGGTGGTATCCCTGGAAACGCATCTGAATTTCAAGCCAATTTAGGGCCAGAGAGAAGGCGAGGGGCGGGTGAGTGGAGTGGGAGCCAAAGGCATTTACAAGAATTACTCGAGGTAGTGATGCTACAGTCAGGGAGATTTATATCTAAAGTCCAAAATATTACATATGATGTTATGTAAATGTAGGAAAGTAGCTGGATTTCATATTCATAAAGCCTTTTTCACATTTTAAGACTTCTAGCTGTTCAATAGGTGTAAAAACCGAGTACAGGATATATTTTTTTAGCCTCAACACGCTCCCCTTCAATTAAGCCTAGATAAAAAAAAAGTACTAGACACATTTGATCATCATTTGTACTCAATTTCATTATTTTAAACACCTCAAAAATAATTTCCTTTTCCATTTACTGACATCAAATTAAAAACAGTTTCCAAGGAAGTTTTATTCTTCAGAAGTTTGGTCCTTATAAATATGCATTATATACAAAATAATATTATAAAACATATAAAGAGCAGTGTGTCATATTTAAATTAAACTCTGGAAATAATCATTTTAAAAAATTACATTATTGGTTCTGTATTTTTGAAATTTATTATAGGCAGGCAGTGGCGTGACAGTCTTTTCTCTTTGTTTTTCTCAGTTGGGTTGCATAAAAACAGTTTTCTATGCACACTTTTCCTTTCTCTTGGATCTTGCTGGCACAGCGCTGACTTTTGCGCTCCTGTGGTTTTTCTCTTCAAATCGCTGTTGATTAAAAAGTATTTTCCCCCCGCTGTTTTTTTTTCTTTTTTGGTAGTGCAAGTGATCCAAGAACAGACAAGGGCACAAATTTAGCATCAAACCCCCTCTTTTAAGGCTTCTAGTGAATTTGGACTGCATACAATCTTCACCATTGCATGGAAAAATTCCAACCAGTCATTTTCATGTGATTGACAGTTGAAGATTAGATTCAGACATTCATAAACTCTCAGTGTTTGTGAAGTTGGTTTGTGACAGTGGGTGAGTTCACTCGTCTCGACCCTGAGTCTTGCATAGCAGGCGAAGCTGGCAGGAGTGAGTGTGTGGGGGGATTTGGAGGGGTCATATATTAGGCACCTTTTTTAACTGACTGGTTGGCTGTCAAAGTCATCATGATTATCACACAAGGCCAGGTCAGATATTAGGGGCAATGGATCCGCCTGCGCCTCCTTTTACTGTCCAGGATGGCTGAGATTATAAATTAATATTTTATGGATGCTCTGTCAGTCTTCACACCTTGTGTGGTCAGTCTTTACGCCAGTCCGTTTAACCATTGTCACAAACTAAGAGAGGTCCTTCACTGTACATGTTTTGCATACAAACACTCGGTCAACATAAAGTTTCTCAGTTCTGTTCTTTTTTTGCAGAGCAGAGGTTTCTGCCCTCTCCAGTTCTCAAGTGTTCCAGAGCAGCAGTGGACATCTAAAACAATCTCCAGTCTCTTCTCGGCATTTGTAAACAATCCAGAATATTAGATTCTGCCTTGATTGTGTCTTTATTCCTCGTCCCCCTCGCTCACAGACCCCTCACAGTTTATACCTGTGGGGATAAAGAGAGGAAAAAGTTGAGTTACAATACCACATAATAAAATAACACAATAATCCCGCTGCTAAAAACTCTCACAAGTTCTTTTTTCAGCGCTTTTTGAACTGTGTTAACTCAAATGCTCCAGTGTCACCATTATATTTTGCTTGGAAATAAATATCTTAAAAATTCCACTAAATGCCACAGCGGTAAAACATAGCACCTCAGAGACCAAGTGGAGCCAAACATGTGTGAGGAATCAGTATAAGTTCTGACTGTAGGTCACCACATGGCCAAGATAAAGAATAGCCAGTGTAATTTACAGAAACCAATCATGCCATTGATTGGGCTATCCCCAGGTTAGGTCCAAATACCAAACCGCAGACTTTCTAGAAATAGCATCATCCCACGTCATCAAAGTTGGTGCACTAATTAGGAATAGTGCACATGGGACAAAGTGATGCATTTCAACTGGGGGATGTACGGAAATGGTGATGAAGATGTGATTTTTTTTTTTGGGCTTACCTCAGTTGCTATGACGCATTCCCGCCTTTCCTCTGCTATAACAAATACCGACTGGTACATGGAATCTCTCGAGGAACATATTGTTGATATCCTACACTCCGGCTTTTCACTGCAAACACAAATCACACTTTGTTTTAACGCAAACTAGAAGCACATGGCAGTGGTATGCATTAGACATACACATACTGTATACAGGGAGGCAGCAAAGAGGACAGGGGTGGTTTGTAACAAAGCAATCATCAATTGTAAACTCAACATGAATGAAGAACAATGTATGGTTTCCAAGCTTGAACAAAAACACAATTGGGGCACATTGCTGGGTTCAAACAACTAAGCCATGGCAACTAAGCCGGAGTGAGAGCTCTCATTAACAGTGATTTCCACCCAGCGGGGCTCCATATATACACTGCTGAATGAATTCAATAATAGAGGAGACTTATGGAAATTTTGCTATCACAGCAAAGATGTGTGTGTGTTAGGGAAAGCAAGAGGTTAAGTTTGTGTGATCAAAAGTATGGTGAAATAGACTGTGTAAAATGGTTCCTCTTACCTGTACATTCTACTCAAGGGCATTTTATCTTCTAAACACTTGTCATAAATAAGACTTTTATCCTCTTGTGACTTTTCATCCTTGAACTCCTTTGATTTAGAGTTGTAAGAGTCCAAGTGATAGTTTTTATGGATAAAGTTCGATTTCTCTGAATCACAGTCCACCTCCAGGCCGATTTTCTGGTTGGTGTTTTTCAGCTGGGACGCTGGGATCAGGTTATCCCTCTGAAAATTAGACAGGTTGTTCATAGTCTCGGTGTTGCCTCTTTCGCTTTGGGCCTGCCTGTGGATGTGCCTCAAAGCCAGGCCCACCATACACAACAGCACTAGCAGCGCCACCAGCCCCACAGCCAGAGAAACTGCCGCCCACTGGAAGCCATCTTTTATAATTTCTGTTTCAGTGGGAGGGATGGAGTCACAGCGAGGCATAGTGGTGCCAGAGGGGCATATGCAGGTAGCGGGAGGCTTGCCTGGCCCGCCACCCCCAGTGCAAAGACCCCCGTTGAGGCAAGGGTGAATGGTGCACTCATCCAGGACTCTGTCACAATTTCGTCCACCGTATCCTGCAGGACAGGAGCAGGTGTAGTCGTTGATTCGATCTTGGCAGGTGCCTCCGTTGAGGCAGGGGTTACCAGCACATTCATTGATGTTGATTTCGCAACGCTGGCCGGTAAATCCTGCGCGGCAGCTGCAAACGCGCATGCCACCGTGGATCAGACACAGACCACCTACAGAAGAGGAGGTGGACAGTTAGCATAAAGTATAGTTTTTCTAAGTAAGACAGAAAAGCTAATATCAGCATCCAAAATTACACTGGCATCGCAATAGTAAGACATTTTAGAATCAGAAAGAACATGATCTCCATAAGCCTTCCCACGAGGCCCCTTCAGTTCAACCATCTCTATCAAATCCCCAGTGTGACCACAGCACTTTGTACATGTTTTGTGTACTTACACGTGTATTGTTCTCCCAACACAGAACAATCCCAGAGCCCTCCGTGTTTACAAGAAGACAGAAATCGAGCTACGCTGGAAATTTGTCCCCTTTCATCAACAACCACAGCTAGCTGTGGTGACATTTACAAGCTACTGCTATGAGCTGCCGAGTGTTTATATGGAGGACAATAGACACCAAGTTCCCACCAATTCCTGTTGTTCCACACTGCTTCCAGTTGCAGGAATTTGAAGGGGGAGAAAGAGTGAGGGGAAGTTCAGAACGGGGGGGCAAAGAGGGGAGGAAGACCATACCATTAGCGCAGGGAAGCGACGTGCACTTGTCCACTCTCTTCTCGCAGTTGAGTCCGGTGTAGCCCCGGGGACACTCGCACATGTAGCTGCGACCATTGTCCTTCTCCCAGCATTTGCCGCTGTGGAAGCAGGGGGAATCGGCGCACGTCAGCAGGCTGTGTTCACAGTGGGAGCCCTCGAAACCTTGTGGACATGTGCACATGTAGCCGCTTTCCAGATTCTGAGGAAAGGGAAAGAAAGAGGGAAAGTTAGTCAGAGAGTCAAAAATCAAATCTATGAATGTGAAAACATGAATATCAATCTGGTATTTTATTTTCAACTTACTGTGCATATCCCTCCGTTCCTGCAGGGGTTGCTGTCACACTCCTGCATCTCCAGCTCACAGTTGACCCCTGTGAAACCTGGCAGGCATGTACACGTATAGCTTCCCTGGCCTGTGTTCATACAGGTGGCGCCATTCACACAAGGATGGTGATGGGTGCAGAAGTTTAGGTCTGGGGGAGAGAACAGTGTTTGTTTACAGGGAGCCTGCAGGGGGAAAACAAAACTATCTACTCCGGATGTGTATAAAGCTATGAATGGAACACTTCAAAAGGAACCTAATTTACTAATGCTTTCAAGTTAATTCAAATGAAAACAGTCTACAAGTAATATGAGAACATCTTTTAAAAAGGAACAACAGCAGTGGTCCAAGTCGTCTGATGTACCTTGGTCACATAATAGGCCTCCCCAGCCCTCCTGACAGTTACATTGCCATGGCAGCTGGCAGGTACCGTGCTTACAGGCTGGGTACTTCTTACACTCGTCACAGAATGTGCCTTGCCAGCCATCTCTGCATCTGAAAAATGTGAGGGCAGACAACTGTGCTTTATAGGCCTGCCACGGTTTAGTTGGCTATTACATTAAGAAATTGGTCATTAATCATGCATCGCGACTTTAATAGCTTCACCACAGTTGGATACAGTCGTTAAATTCTCATATAAATCCATCACAGAAACTGAAAAAAAATTCAAAGTGTGCCACTCGTGGGGCTAAAAGTCATATCTAGCAATGGCACAGCTTTTTTCTGAAGGCATTCGATAAGTGGAGCGTGAAATCATGCATCAACACTGGCAATTTTGTTTTTCCACAACCCTTATTACGTCACTTTACATCAGTTATTGCAGACAACATTGTTCTGTGGAAAACCATGGCGAATTATGATAGCAGCACTGTCTACATTACAAACAATGTGGATGCAGAAACAACAGAATAAACAGGCCAATGTTGGCTCAAGGAGGTACATACGGTATACAGATAAATAATAATATGATAATACAAATGTGAAATATTGCTGCAAAGACTTTTTGGCCGCAATCCAACAGTAAAAGCTTTTTTTCCCCTTATGTTTCCCAAGAATATCCATTTCTCAGCGCGGTGTGCAGTAATCTTGTCAAACAGTGAGATTGTTGGACTTAAGATATATTTTTAAGGCTCCAACATTTTCTGCTGAGTGAGCAGAGACATGGGAGCAGCTTTACAGTGCTGGGTATCTAAAGGGTTTAACCTCAATTTGGGTCAGTTATAGTGGTGGGAATGGTGGATTTGTGTCTAAAAAAGAGGGCAAAATAGGAATCAGGCGGACTTTCTCCCTGAGTGAGTGCGAGTGTGTGTGAATTATCTTTGCTGGTGAGTGAGTGGATGAGAGAGGCTAGTGACAAGGGGGGAACATGGGAAGCAGAGAGGTCAGCGAGTGACGCAGGGAGACGAGAGCAGGCACAGACGGAGGTTTTGTTGATTTAGTGAACTTCAACCACTTTTAATGAATGATATGGACGTAAGAATACCCAACGTGTTTAGTTGCATATAAACATAATTTGGAAGAGAACTTGAAAATGAAAATGGAGTTCCGAAAAAGCAAAAACCAGAGCTCTCCACACTTTTGCCATGCGTGTTTCTTCTACTCAACAGCCTCCCCTTATTTCAATACTCCATGATTGTGAATACTTACACACACTCGCCGGGTCTAGAGCAGTTTCCATTCCTCTCGCTGCAGCCCTCCAGACAGATAGCTAAAGCATAGAGAAAAACACAAGCGCGTAAGCCTGCTGCTGTTCTTGCTGGTGCCAGCCTGGCTGTGGCACAACAGCGTGTCAAATACTGAATAGTAGGTGACCTTTCAAATTCAAACTTTCATAATAACAGAAAACAGAAAGTAAAACAAACAAACAATGAAAACCAGACAATATATTGGCCTAATCATATTAAAGACTGTTGAAAAGAAATCTATAGTTGCTAAAAGTCTTTAAAATAACACTGTAGGGCCCCTCACACTCCATTACAACAACCAAGGCTACAGAGCTCTCATTTTCTTGAAATAGCAAACTGTGAGCCGACGTGTCGGAGTATATGAGGCCTCAGTCTGTCTCAACTTTCCTCAGAAGCCATTTGATCATTTGATCTGAACCTGTCCGCCTCACCCCCGGCTGCCAAGCCGGCGAAATCGGCCGAGGGTTTGTTTGTCCTGTTTGAAGCGTACCGGTCTTGCATGACACTCATTCGCAGGACGACGTATCAGGCGACCGACGGTAAGCGGCCGGTTTAGTCCAGAACAGATGCTTGCTCTCAATAGCAGACAGCTGTCACTATTGTTGTTTGTGGTCTGCCAGAACCATATTTGCAGCTGCTACTACCTCGCACCCAACAATGGAAGGGACTAAACATCGGTGGCGCGTGGCGGATAATAATGCCGCGATTAACCTTGGCGCGTGCAGTCGCCCGGGCTCCTCCTATCGATGCCCCCCCCCGCGCGGATTATGTTACTGGGCACGCGCTGTACAGTACTTTCTGAAGGTACACAAAATATGTTTTTTTTTGGTGTTTGTTTTATGTTTGTTTTAAAAGACACACCACTTCTCTCTGATTCGGTTGTGACTTCTTGTGAACCCAACAAACCCAACGTCAGACGAATGCACACCTCTGTGCAGCCTTTACGACTTTGTTCATTAGCCATTTGTTTCAAATTTAATTAGCCTTATTTGGACTACTATTACTGTGTTCATCTTAAAATTTAAAATGCGTGTTTCTGCTGCAGTGTGCTTAAACCTTCCAAAATGTATACTAGGCCCAAATGACAAGGCTTGTTTGAACTAATGTATGGGAGTGTGAGAGAGAAAGGAAATTATAATGTCTGAAAGATGCCCAATCTGTCTTTCTCATGTATATTTTCTGTAGTCACCGACGATGGATGTGTCTGTAATTGCAACACGTGAGCCCATCTGGTTAGAATTTGGCGCCACAGTCAAAATAGCACATGCCAATTTCTCTTTCACCACCTAGTGACATGGATGACAGATCCGCTGTCACCCATGTGGCCACATACCCAGCACATGGTAACTATTACTCTCAGGGTGCCCCCTTCGAATCTACTCTTTGATTAATTTGTTTTGGTGAAAAGGGCCTTTGGTTACTGTGGAGCCAAGTGGCATCGGGCCTCCTCGTGGGCCCATTCAGAGCTGTCCAAAACATGGGAGTGTTGGTCTATGTTTTGGCCAAGTGGGTTTGTGCAAGTATAATGTGCCTGTTGTCATGCTAAGCCGTCTGTCCCTCAACCCACAGTCAGTGAGTTTTCACAAACCCATAAGCAATTACACATCAGAATTACATGATTACAAATTATATATGGCAAATATCTCTGAAAAATGCATTCTACACCAAAATTGCCATTCAGATCTTTCCAGATATCATTACGTCATGTTACAGTGCTCAACATCTTGTGGCCTTAATGATGATGACCTGTCTGTTACACATCCTACATCTTAACTGCTGATATCTGTAAATTGTGCATGCTCACGGATCGTTTCTCTTTTTAGGCATAAACCACAAAGAAGGTCAAAGGTCACACAGCATGAGGAGACAGGATCGTCCAGACCTTGCAGAAGTAACAACTGTTTCAAGGTGAGGATTGGCCACCAAATCCCACAAAGGATTCTTATGGTGTCAAGCTCCAAAAAAGATTCCATTATTTATAGCTCATTTGCAAACATCTGCATGACCCCAGCATGTTAAAAAAAAAAAAAAAAACAGACACAGACGGGAGCAACACTGAACTAAAAAACTCCAGTGTCAACAGAGGGACATACTAAAAGAGAGCAAGACCAGACTTACGTTCTTCGCAGTATTTCCCCTTCCAGCCAGGCAGACAGGATAACTGCCCATCCCGTGTACAGGTGTAGTGGCCAAATCGGTCGTCCCTGGGCGTGCATTTTTTGGAACAACTTTCTCCGTAGTAACTTTCGTTGCAGATGAAGCGGTAGGAATACCTTAGCTCTGTCTGCTTTCCGGTCTGCGTATGCTGAGACCAATCAGTCCCTACACCCAGCTGTCTTTGGATGGCAAAAAAGCTAATCAAAAAGTCTGGGTTGTTGGTATCTAAAAGAGGAAAAAAAGACAAGGGGGGAGGGGGGGATCAATGTAGGATATCTAAGCTTACAACCTGTTTATGTTCTGGGATGATTATGGTTTTATGTCGAGAACTGCATCATAAATGGCTGTGGGTTCAAAAGTCATCCACTTTCTCTTTAATAATCTGCCCAGTACTAAACTGCATCCCTTATCAAATCCCATACAGCTTAGATGAAAGATAAACTCAGGTTGAAATTTCCTCTTTCTTTCCGTCAGCAAAAACATTCCCAGGCCCAGTCCCCTCTTCCAAAGGGCGGAACAGAGTAAGGTGTAAAATACAGGAAGATGTAGTCAGGGGTTTTTGGCAGGCACTGTGTATTCTCACCAAAGCCCACAGCTCTTTCCCACGCCAAAAATAAACCAGAGGAAGTTCAATTGTATTGGGTATAAGAATGAAAAAGGTGTTCTGAAGTTCATAACAAAGGAGTGAATAGGCGTGAAAATGGGTGAAATTATGAACAATTATCAAGAGATGGAGAGGAATATGTTGAATGACTAAGCTGCACTTAAAAGCCCAATCTTTGATTCTTTTGTGCATGTAGTTGTGCAAAATGGTAAACTAGTTGGAGAGCCTCATTTTTTAACTGAACAGACAGAGCTCCCTCCTGTGGTAAAAAATGTTGCACTTACCCACAGGTAGATTTCCATAAGGTGAATGCCAGGCTTCAATTATTAATGAAAATGACCCCTAAGGAGAAAACACATGTAGATAATTATTAACCAAATTACTGTTTTTTTTCTACAAAGTTCATCATTTAAAAAGAAAAGTTTGCATCTTTTTTTTCCTTTTCGGTTGTGTTTGGAAGACTGCTGGTTGTTTAAAACAGCTATTTCAATAACACTGACGACTGCATGAAGACATGTGCTACAATGATCATTGCATGCCCTTCTGGATTTTGAAATGAACGACGTCCTAGCAGTCCAATCTGTTTGTCGACAGAGTATTACCTAATGATATGGATTAGATGAGCTGACCAATAACCGGTGCGCTCCCAAAATGCTTAGCAGTTCCCTGTAAACAACATAATAGCGGTCGCTGAATTAAAAGAAATAAGGTGGATGCACTGCTCCACGCTCTTACCGGCCATCCAAAGTTGAACGGTATTTGAATCGGTCTAGGTAAAGTGCCCGAGTCCTTGGCACTGAAAGAGTTTGTCCCCAGCACTGGTGTCATTGTACTTCCAAAGATGCAGTCACCTGGCGAGACCACAGCCTGATAGTTCTTCAAGCAAATTCTAAAATAAGTCCTGCAGCTGGGTTTGCATGCGTTCCCGTTTGCCAGCAAACCTTTGTGATTTTTAAAGTCGTGAAGATCAAGCTCAAAAACACCGGATCCAAATACCTAAAAGAGAGGGAAATATCATTTAAGAAAACGTCGTCGAGGTAATATTTAGCTTATTCTTAAAAAAAACAAACCAAAAAACCAAAACAACTGGCTCTCCATCTGTTTTCGCCGAGGTCTCAGGACCACCGGGGAGATGCATTATCCTCCTTCATACCTGTGTTATCAACGTGGTGCTGAATGCGATGGTAAAGGTGAACCAGGCTGCCATCCTTCTCGCTTCTCCAGGGCAGCCGCGTCACCAGCCAATAAAGCAGCAAAACCTCCCTATTCCGAAGTATTTACACCAAGGAAAACAAATGAAAAAAAATAAATAAATAAAAAAAAAATTCTCTAAAACAAATATAAATCCTTCTTCACTCCCAGGGAGTTCTCCCGTAGCTCCTCGTTGCTGTGCGTAAAAAGCGTCCAGAAAGCGCTTCCAATCTCCAAGTTATCCAAAAGGTGAGGGAAGACTAATATCCACAGCCGCGCTTCTGTCTGTCAGCAGGCGTCCTCTCCTCGCATGGTGCTTTACTCCACAATGGTCACTCCGCTGTGTGTGCGCGGCTCAGAGCTTGTTTTGGTGCTGAACTTGGTGCGTCAGTGCGCCACGGCTGTTCATCACTCGTCCTATTACTAGTGAATGAACCCTAGTGTGTCTCCTCCCAGATATATAGACTTGCACTGCGCCGCTCATTACATAAACTGTCAGTCACCGCACTGACACCGCCCCCTTTACATATTCAACCCCCTTCCCTTCCAACCCAACAACAATTATCCAGATATAAGACCCACTGGCACTGTGCTGACTGACCACCATGGATACTGGGCGATTATTAACAAGCTCCAACATCTGCTGACTTATTTTTAGCGCACAATACGCCGGACACACATTTACACATTATGGACAGTGAGTAAGGACAATGAAGGGGAACCAAAACTTCGAGAACAGAAAGCAGGGATCCAGTCACTGTCTTACTCCATGCACCCTTTTGTCCTTGGTTCCACTCAGTTGCACGCCTAATTAGCCCGCACTACAGCTTTGGAGCCGTGCGCACTACTTCCTCTCAGACCCTTCACGTTTTTTTGTTTTTTTGTTTTTTTTTTACTGTTCCCTCTCTCTCGCTCTGTCTTTTTCTAAGAAGTAAATGAGATCCATAACATACCAGAGCAAATATCTTAATGGTAGACCATCCTAAACTAACCCACAAAATGTATTTTTATTGAAATTCAGAATTCTGGTCATCACCAATAAAAAAAAAAAAAAAAAAAAACACATTGCCTGCGGATTACTTTTACGCACGGGCCTACAGTGTGTCAACCCCCCCCCCAAGATGTTATTCAGGGTGCGTTTCTCCTTGTTGGTGGCGTGTGCCCCTTCATGCCCACCCATGCGTTTCACGGTTTAGGGGCAGCGTGCCTCCTATTGTTGCGGCGCGTGTCCCTCTCTCGCCCTCATGCGGGTGTGATGTGCGGGACGGGAGACATAACTATTCAGCTGTATGCAAATGAGCTCTCTCTCTCTCTCTCTCTTCTTCTCTCTCTCTCACACACACACACACACACACACACACACACACACACACACACACACACACACACATCACCTGCATCCGTAAAATTGGTTTATTCTACCTCGTGGCCTTTAACAGCTAATAGGAATGACACCGGGCTCGCGCGCAGCGAGGCTCCCAGGATTGAGATAAAAGATTTAATTTGATGGCCTGAAATTGACAGTGGGGATGCGCGCGACTATTAACCTGGCAGTTTTTCCCTCCCTGAACCGAGACAAAAAAAATAACTTTACACACTCTTTAATACTGACGCTACTAAAATACACGTAGTGACTAATTAAACGAATCCCTCTGTATGGAGCCTACCCTATTAAATAAATGAATGGTATTTTACTCACAAATGAGCATCAGCAGTACAGCCCCAAGGGAAGTCACAAAAGAAATAAAAAAAAATCCAAGAAATTCCATACAAACACATTAAATGACCGACAAGCTCTGGTTAGGGGAATGAATTGTATGAATACTTGGCAAACGAACGCATTTCCTCAGTGTTTTCCCCTGTATACAAGGGTTGTTTTTGATAATCTGATTGGCTGTATTTGTTATTCGATAGCCCGTGTCTTTCTCATTTACCATCTGGTGGGAGACTGGCAGCGCGACGCAACGTTTTCTGTCGTCTGTTCTCGGAGGGGACAAGCCAATTTTCTCCAACCTGTTCATCTAAATTCTGTTTGGCATCAGTTGTGCATTTGCGAAGAGGAACTACAGTAATCCCGTAGTAACATTCAGAAGGATGTGTTATTTCCCGTATTCTATGCACTGGAAAAATCATAGAACTGAATGCTATGCAGCAACAGAATTTGTAATTATTTCATATGGAAGATACAGTATTCTTCCGAAATATTTGATAATAAGGTCACCGAAAACATTAATAAGTATCCAAACATCGAATATTACTATATTTTTTTATTAGTTATAAACTGCTTATAAACTGCTTATAGCTTATAGCTTATAAACTGTGCAGTTGTGCATCCATTTCTTATGTTAACAATATTTAAAAATAACATACAATGATAGGAAAACCTTTCCTCTACCTATTGACTGTCTATCCACTCATTTCGCTCAGTGGTTCTTGTGTCACTGACTAATTTGGGGTTTGAATTTTGATAACTCTACTTTGTGAATCTGTCAAAATCAAGTTGGTGTGGGAAGCTCACAGGGCTTTCCTTGAAACAACAACAACAACAACAACAACAACAACAACAAACCACTGCCTCTAACAAAAACTAAAGATTTAAAAGATGTGCAAACTCTAATTCCCTGTCCCCTCATGGTGTGTATTCTCTTGGTAATAATGGATGATAATATGCTTAGAAAGTTAATGTAAAATTGATTGTATCTCCGGGGAAAAATATTATCATGATTTTCCCTTGAACTCTACATGATCTCTGAATGTTTGTGCTGAATGTTTGAATTTCATCTGCAGTTTTTGTATGGTAGCTGTGCGACCGCTGAGAGTGAAAATGGAGAGCATCTATATTTATTCAGTGTTTATATGAGGCAGGCATAGTGGATTGGTTGAATGCTTGTCATATTGACACACCTGTTGTGTCTCCAATGGGTCCACAGAGACACAATGGCATTGACTCGGCAAGCCTGTATGCCATGCAGCTATTCTCTGAGTCTATATGCCCTCTGCTGCTAATTCTGTCACTTGTTGACATTAAAATGTGGTTGATTCTTTGTGATTTAATCAAACATATTTCAGATTGATTTCAGATTTCAGGTTCTGATTCTCCTCATAGATTAACTGCATTGCTGAAAATTATTATTGGCACAGTCTGTCTGTGTGCTTAACAGCAACATTATTTATCTGCACTTAATGTGCTTTTTTTATTGTCCTGGATGCGTGAATTGAGCTGTATTTCAGGGTGTCCCTCATCATTGCATCGCCTGTCCAGCCAGTAATGGTTTGTAATGGTGAATATTACCTCGCTTATCTCCTTTTTATAGCCATATGTCAGTCCAGCTATCATGAAACTGCCATAAAAAGGGTGGCAATCGCAGTTTATAGGAGGTTTGGCAGGTGAGTGCTGCTGATAACACAACTCTCTTCACTATGAGGAACAATGAATGACATGTGAGCCGTATGTTCTTTTCCACACAGCTGTAACAAACCATACACACAGGCTATACTTAATCATAAAGCTGTCAATGTCAGATGGCCTCTGCTTTTATTATCGTGCTTGCACTGGACACACATCTCACATATTGATTTACATCTAAATGGCCTATTCACTCTTACTGAACCACAAATGGTATATGGTAAAACCCATTTTAAAAACAAAAAACTTTTAAAAGATATTAACTATGTATACTTTTTAAAAACTTTAAATCACAAATTATAAAATTTAAACACATGTTGCATTACTTCTATAGTCACAAACATTTCCAAAAGAGGAGCTGAGAGAGAGTTGAAGCTCCCGTCAACAAATTGTTTCAGTGGTTTTATTTATAACATGCCTCCCTGAAAAAGCATTGTACTATTACACTGAAATGCCAGGCAGCAACTGGAGCCTTCAACAAACCAAGTGCTCTGGTTCGGCTCATACCAAGGCTATTTGGACCCATTCACTTAACCAGAAGCTGGGACCCTGCATTTATTAAGATGCTGCGTCAAAGCTCTTTGCTTTCCAGCAACACACCAGGGTCTGACTGAGCAGACTTGAGTCCGTGCTCAAGTCTTCATCCAAAAGCTCAGATGTCTGCATGTGGGTGTGAGTTCGAGCTTGTATGTGGGTGTCATGGAAGATGAAGAAAGCCTCTCATCTCATGTCTCCCCTGCTTCCCCCTGTCTCTACTCCTCAGAGAGTAAACCAATCAGGTTTGCAGGTCCACTTCAGATTGTTCTGTCTGCTTGACGGATGCCTTTGCAGTTGTTTGTGGACTTGAGTGATGCTGTGGAGAAAGCCACAGTTCCTGTTCTCACCATTCTGGCCAGTTCTCATGAATAAACTGTGATCTTCTGACAAGGAAGTGTAAACAGTTCCAGTTGATTGGTCAGAGTGCAGACACGAGAAAATCTATTGTTGTCGACGGAATGTGAAGAATGCTACTCTGTTAAATATGAAGCAAGAATGCCGCCATGACATCAGCCTCCCATTTTATCACCTGCTTTTTATGAGTCATCTAAAACTAAAGAGTGAGAGCTGCTGTTTATGCAACTTGAAATGAATAACATAACACATAAAATCTGATAGCAAAGTGCAATCAAAGAGCTTTATTGTCAAAAAAAAGTATTGTGTATTCTTTTTGACAAAAAAGATTATTATTATTATTATTCTTAAATCAATTGTTTCTTCATGTTGCTTGATTTCATGATAGATCTATGTATTCCAATTCCGTAGACATAATTAAACTCTTTCATGTAAACATAAAACCAAAACATGTTCGGTCTTTTAGTCTGCAGACAGTGAGGAGAAGAAAGGAACAGATCCTGCTGTCATCAGGTAACACATGGATTCATTTAAAGCCTTGACAGTTTTACATGTCTTGGCTGCAGCCATGACTTGGATGTATGTTACAGAAAAGTAATATAAGCACATCAGTTGGAACAGATTTAAACTTCACATTATGGGAATATGCCAGCAGACTGAGCTGGCTCTACATACTACATGTCTGTGTTGTCTGTCATATTTATCTGATCCTGTTAAGCTGGCTGATGGGCCACCTGTTATATTGATCAGGAGGCCCCAGCTATATTTGCTCTCCTCAGCGCAGCTTATGCTTGAAGTCCAGCTGGGCTTTATCGTAAAAGTATTATAAATCTTGATTTAAGTGAAGGGAGGCCAATATGTTGCAGCAGATTGACAGTGACGTCGGCAGTAAGACATGAGGAGGATGGTAGATTTATGACCTGCTCTTCGGTGACACAGAGCACACGTTCAGTTCCCGGCTGAATGCTGGGTCCCTCTGAGCCACACCTGAAAGAACTCCTTTAAGGAAGTCACTGGTGACCTATGTAAAAGAAAGTCAGAGAAAATCAGTCATCAGATTTGAGTCTCTCTGAAGTTCTCATTTGCTGCAGTTGCAGGTGAAGGACATGACCTGCAGAGCTCAGGCAGTTAGGATTTGCTGGTCTTTTTGAAGAAGGCCAAATGAATGTGGAAGTTAAATATTGTAAAGCCTTCTATTGCCTGAAAACCTTTATTTTGTATTTGAACTGATAAAAACATGTTTTTAGCCTTCTGTTATGGGGACCCAACAGAATAAAAGTCTGACTCATTTAATTTCACAAAGGAAATGTAGTGTAGATGAAGATAAAGATTTAATGTCAATACTTGTGGCTTATTCGTTATAATCACTATTGCTGGATATAGATTCCCTTTCACACGATAAAACAAGAAAGAATCCTCAAGCTCATTTTTTTTTCATATTGAAATTCAACAGCACAATGCCTCTTAAATCTCATCTTATGTATCTGTATCTCTATGCCTTGATAATGTTCTCCCCATGTTCTGTTTTGGAACTTTCTTTTCCTTTCTCTGACTTTTCGGTGTTTACTACAAACATCAGTGTACCAGCACTGACCTGGCCTTTTGTCGAGTACACTGGCAACATGAACCAACAGGGTGGTTTGGCCGTGCTGTGAAATACAGGGAAGGTGTCATCGCCATCGTCATCAAAACTCACCTTTTCTGAGAACATCATGATCTGGAGGAAGGGGTTGAGGTCAATTTTACTGAATTTACATGGGCAAATATATTTTTGAAAGGTTATTTTTTAGTTTGATAATGCAAATTTGATAAATGTTATGTAAGAATCAAAGTTGTCCTAGTTGACGCTTAGTTGTGGCTGAAAAGTAAAAATATACAGTATATAATGGATTGGAATTGAGTGTAACTGAAGAGTCACTTTTAGTGAAAATCAAAACCAAGCATGCAGCACTCATGATTGTAGTGGATATCAAATAGACTATCCAGTTTTTAGGAATTTAAATGAAGCTTAACATTTAATGGAAAGATCTCAATCAATTTGGTCCAGAATTCGGCAGTGTGTCTGGTTTTCAATCAGCATAGAAGGGCACATGTCACTCCGCTGCTCGTTGACCTCCACTGGCTACTCACGGCCGCCCAAATCAAAATTCAAGTCACTATGCTTGCCTACAGAGCTACTTCTGGGTCTGCAACCATCTACTTGAACTCAATCATGTAGGCTTATGGTCCATTCCTCCAAGGAATGTCGTCTGGCATTGCCATCCCTGCACTCAAGGGCATCACAGTCCAGACTGTTCTCGCTTTTGGTTACCCGATGGTGGAATGAGCTACCAAATGTTGTCAGCACAAGCCCGTCCCTCTTTTTTCTGCAAGAAACTCTTGAAGACTCATCTCTTCCGAGAGCACCTCCTCTCTTACCACCATTAACACCCTAACATGCCTAACTAGCGCTTACTAAGCACTTCTGCACTTCTTTACCTGATCTCCGTGCACTTTGTCTTTTGAATAGATCTAGTACTTAGCACTTACTTCAAGGTCTCCTACCGTACTAAAGCTTTAGTGGTGTCCCTCACTTGTAAGTCGCTTTGGATAAAAGTGTCTGCCAAAACAGTAAATGTAAATTTAAAACAGAAAATGTGCGTCTTTTCTGAAAATGATGGTCAAAGTGGACTGAGGGAGTTTAGGAAAGCCCCTTTAAATTGGCTGCAGTATGTGGGTAAGTTAATGAAATTTAGGAGGGTTTGGGTTATGGGATCCAGGAGGAAATGTTCCAAAAGTCAGACACACATGCTGTGATTACTGACATGATGTCAGAGTATATCGATTGTATAATTTTGCTGCCTTCACCACACTTTAAGTCTTGTAGCCATGGAAACACAGGCTGTATAGGCTAAATATAGTGACAGCAGCTCCTGAAGTTCATAAAAGCATCGAATATCATTCACCATGAACAGAGAGCCTTCATTATGCATTCAGATAAGTGGAAGGACTCACACTGCTCTCTGATGATGAATGCTCAGAATGAATTTATGAAGCATGTAGTTCAGGATCAAGTCCATAGATTAGTGAGAAATCCTGCAGTAAAATAACACGTTTAGCATGAATGAAAAATTACACTGTTAATACCAAACTTAACTAGTGTCACTGCTTGATTTGAGTGTTTTAATATAAGAAAAAAGATAATATGGCAGTGATATGATTCATATGTGTTTATTTGTACCTGTTTTAGCTTAAATTGTAGTCCTTCAAGGGATCACAGTCATTTATAAATCAAATCGAACAACCCATAAGATGAGCACAGAGTGAGAGAACCTACTACACAAATCCCTCCTCGGGCATAAATTTCCCAGCGGATTGGTGCCACAAATGCGAGTGTTTGGGAGTGAGAGTGAAGTGGGTGTACACAGTCTCTCCAAAGCTTTAACCACAATGAGATTAGTGTCAGTCAGCAGCATTAATCCCAATAGCCTCCCAGCAGCAGCACCAAGCTGGCCCACCGTTAGCCGGGGAAAACACCATGGGGAGGCTGAAGGGAGTGGGCTGTAGCGACTTAACCAAATAATGGATTAATCAGATACAGCTAGAGGAGGACATGTCTCTTTACCTAATATGGAAGGCAAGACAAATGCTGGGATGTCAGTGATACAATAGTGTCAGATGGAGCAGGCTAACTGACATCATGGAGGGAGGTTTGGTAAAATACGGGTTTTGTAATTAGGGTCTGGTTTTGAATGATGTGGACTAAAGTAGGCTTAAAAAATCCCATTGACACGAGTACTATGAACACCCAGAAATGGTGTCACCGGTTCCAGCTTCTCAAATGGCAAGATCTGCTGCTTTTGTTTGTCATAAATGACAGTCAACTGAATATCTTTGGGTTTTGGAGTGTTCGTTGAATAAAACAAGCCATTTGAATAGATCTCTTTGAAATTATAATTGGCATTTTTTACCATTTTCTGATATTTTATAGACAAAACGATGAATCAATAATCAAGAATTGGCAGATTAATCGATAAAGAATATAATGATTAGTTGCAGCCCTAGTGACTTCTATTTAGTTTCTTACGTCTCCTGATTCTGTTTCTTGCTTTGAATAGTGCTTTTCAGTGCTGCTGAGGAGGATGGTAAAATGAGGTTGAAAGCTCAGAAAAGCTAGTAAGTGGACTTTTGAGCTTTTGTTTGACATAATGGTCCCAAACATCTAAAATGCACTTCCATGCTCAACTTTGTTAATACTGTATATTAGAATTGGATCATTCTAAGATTAAATGCTCATGGAAAGTGTTTTCAGCTTTAGTCAGTGTTGGTGACCCACAATTTAGTAACACACCTATCACATCTGTTTTTTCAGAGGTTAAACCTGCTCTGCTCTTTTGGCAAAGCAATAACTCTTTTGCCTCTCAGTGCTGCAAAAACTCTGTCCTACCCACTGATTCCCCACCAGAGACATCCCCCGGCTCCCGTCCCCTCCCTTCCCTTCCAACGTTGGTACGATCCAAAAACCCAGCGGTTTGTTTGCTTGGGAAAGGAGAATATCCTCTGAGGTCAAGTCAAACAGGATGTGCTAGAGTGTGGTCCTTCACTCCTATTGGCTCTTTGTAATAACGCTCTCAGTGGGGCTAACACACACACACAAACACGTATGACCATGTGCACGTGTGTGTGCACATACACATCTGAAATGCCATACCTAACAACCACAAACTTAGTTTTGTGAAATGCCTATCTGACAGGCTTTCCAGTTGTATTTACCTTAAATGAGGAGTCTGTGATTAAAGCAGCGTGCTGGGAGCAGGCTTGTTTGAATAAGACGCTGCTTTGCGAAAATGTCAAATACTAAAACTAATAAACAGAAACTGCTGCAGATGCAGACACAACTTAGTGAAAGCAAGAGTGGGACAGCGCAATCAGAGGAATTCCTGCCTCAACAACTGGTGAGGACTTATTTGGAAATCACAAATTTCTCTTCACTCCTAACCTCCGAACAGAAATCAGTAGTCCTAGAGATGTTTGTTAAGTCAGTGTATCCAAGCATTTTGTTATTTTCTAAATAATATCCTGAACTGCCACAAAACCCAGAAATTTTCGCCCACTCCAGACTAAGAGCCAATACTGTAGGAGAGAGAAACAACAAGCAAATTTAAATTGTTTGTTTGGTGAGCTCTGCAGTTTTTGTCAAACAAATGCACAATAGACAAGTTTTTGCTGACGTAGCATGTTTTCATGGAGGATTATCTGCATCAGTGTACTTTTATTAATGCCAGCTGTTTGCCATATTATATATTTCAGTAATATGTTTAAGTCATACCGATTATATATCTGATAAAGACCACAGAATGAAATCTTAACCAGTAGTGCCTTGATATGAGCTAAAAGTGAAGTTTATTCTATTCAGGAATGCACTGATGACATTAATCTCTCATCAGGGTAACAAAATCTGATCCGTGTGGTTTGATTCAAGATGAAACACTTTGCCTTGGGCAATATTAAGCAATTTTCAAGTGAGACTGGTGAGATGTATTATCTCCATCAGAAGGTTTGTCAAATTTGATCAGTTGTCACGTAAACCAGCAAATAAAAAGTAACTGAAGGAATAAACAGACATAGGAACAAACAGAAGGAGACTAGTCTGGAGTCCTCATAACTAGTTTAATTACCCAAACGTAATATTGTGTTTACATGCACACAGAAACGGGTCTGCCTTGGGTTAAGTTGTTCATGGATGTTAACACCCATCTGAAACGTTTCCTTTATATTTTACTCATTAGATTTTCATCATAGAAACCAGCAACAGGATATTGTATGCATGTCTTAGTGTGAATGATGAAGACGCGTGTCTTAATCTAGTTTTTCACCATCAGGAAAGTAACTCTTGTTACTGCTTTTGTAATAGCATATAACTATAAAATGCAGTGTTGAAAAGTAACCACATATGCATCCTACTGAAGCAACTGTTATCTGCCTGGTGCCTGTTTTGTGTGGCAGTCAGCCTGGAGCCTAGTGCAGGCAATGCCTGAAGGCAAAATAGTGGTCACATGGTGACTGCCACTGGTCTGTCTGCAAGTTATGACACAGGGTTTGGTGGGCAAATGATCAAATCTAACTTTACAATAATACTGCAGTTTTATAACTGATTATTTTAAAACTAGGGTTCACTTCTTAATATTTCAGAGACATATTTAGTATGTCCCTTATTCTACACTATGGAAATGATACTAGTTGCATGCTGATCACGACACAACTAATATTACAGACTATAAATGGTAATTAATTATATATTTAATCTTCTTAATCTTTTATATAATCAATTTGGATTCAAAGGAGTTAAGCAGAAAAGACTGAGTGCCAGATTTATACAGGTGCAGTACAGTATAGCAGACAGAATATTTTAATATTGCAGTCCTGAACATGACCCCTGCCTCATAGATATGTATGGTGTAAACTAACTGACATGGATGTGGCTACTTTTATATTTTTGTCGTTAATTCCACTACAGAGATGGAAATGTTCAGGTTTGAACACAAAGCAACAAGGATATCATGCAGGACAGTTTCAAGAGTTTCGGGGTGTATCCGTGGCTTAAGACGCTGCTCTTGTATGTTGTCATTTAGCTTGGGTAAACTTGAGATGACTCAGTCACTGCATATTTTCATTTTTTTTCCATTTGCAGTCCCACATCAACTGTGTTCTGCTTGAGTTCAACAGATGACGCCACCATGTCACTAAAAGGTTAATTTTGTAATTTAAAGGTTATAGGTGTTTTGAGAGTTGTGAACAAACTCATTGGGAGGAAAGTGTGCATTTGACGGACATCACCTGTGAATAGGATGACAAAGACTAGTAACACAAAATCAGTTCTCCCAAGTGGACAGCATGAAAGTTTGTCCTTTTTTGGAGACAAAGGAAAGGGATATCGAACATGAGGTATGAGTCTATTAGAACATCCTAATAGGAGACCAATGGCTAGGAAATTGAATCAATTAGGAAGAAGAGGTCAGAGGAAGTGACCTCAGGGTCAGTGAACCCTACCCTGAGCCACAGGAAGGACTCTGTCATGGTGCTGTCCAGTGGATCTGACAACCTCTTAAACTTATACCTAATGAAAGGAACCAATGCTAATTAAAAGCTTATATTAACTTACATTTAGTAGGTCCATAATGAATAGTCAAGCCTTTCTAATGAAGGTTTACACGCCAAAGATCATCTTTTTCTCCATATGTACATCACTTACATGCTAACACATTTTAGAAGGAACAGATTGCAGGTATCAACTTGTGGATGCTTGCCTGTGTTATTATGATGCAATGTAAAAACATATTGCACCATTTTATAGGAAGCTGTTACTGTAAAGGAGAATATTAAAAAAGAGGCTGGAGTTGTCCCTTTCCAAAAGGGAGAACAACTGGCTGGGTGTCTGGTCTGCTATTGAGGGGCTCAGCCGCTCTACTTAGCAATGATTAGTCCAGGGGCTAATGAGGTTCATAGTTAGACCTTGTGCATGGATCCCTGACCTGTGTAACACTGAGGAAGGCTGGAGAGAATGATCAGAGGAGCAATCTCATTGAGCAAATATCCTGCATTGAGTAAAGCCCTGCTATTTGATAAAGTGTCCTCGGTTCTGAGTAACCAACAACAGAGTTGAGGAGCGGAGGATGAGATGAAGGAAGTATGTAAGGAAAACTGTCCTGAGCTGGAGGATGAGAGTAATGATATTTCTGTTTATCTGCGGAGATGGTCCTGAGGTATTTTTGGATGGCCGCTGTTTTTTCCTCCGTAAATTCCAGGTTCCGGCTGTTTTTCCTTCTCCTTGTTCCCAGCCTGTGAATGCAGGGCCGCTTCCTCTCCCTCCTTCCTATTCTGAGCCTCTGATTGCATGGAGGTGGGGGTGGTTAACAGGATAGAGTGTATATGTGCATGTGTGTGTGTGTGTGTGTGTGTGTGTGTGTGTGTGAGAGCAGGAGGGAGTTGTGCATGTTGTTAATCTGGAGGAAGGAATGGTGCAATATGTATTTTTTCTGTCAGTCGGTTTAAACTAATGAAGGCGTGTGTGTCTGAGTGTCTCGGGTGCTGGGTGTGGAGGATGTAACCATTAAAGAGATCAGCGTGTCAACTGTTCCCCAAGTGGTGCTTTCTCTGATCCAGCTGGCGATGGGAGGTGTGTGTATGTGTGTATGTCGGTGTGCGCGCGCGCATGTGTGTGTGTGTGCAGTCCATGCCCTACATGCTCCTCTCAGCATGGAACAGACAGATGGATCTTTGCTTTGGCCAATGCTGTCTGAGTCTGGCTTCTGATCTAACTGTACAGTCCTGTTGCAGGCCAAATTGCTCTGCATCTTTCCCTTCAAATTAACCCTAAATGAGTGGCAAGCGGCAAACACCCCAGAAGAAAAGATAAATGCATGTAAAAGCAGTGTTTGAATCTATACTGCATAGTTATATAAGATCAAAGTCAATTTTCTGTAATTGCATTTGAGCATCATGATATTTACTTTGCACTTACTTCATGTGGTTGCATGACAATCACATAAGCAACATGAAGCATTTGTTCTGTCGCCTTTTGTTGCCATGCAGTCGCACATGTTGATACATTAATCATGGTAAAGCATTTTATTTGACATCTTGGAACAGGGTTATTGAACTGGCGTCTTAGCTGCTGAAGTCTTCTTATTGTGCTCTTTATTAGTTTATAAACTCTTCTCTCTTGGACAAGTTAGAAAAAGGAGGGTGAGTGTTTATGTACATTTGGCTGCAAGATTGTTGGGTTATTCTGTGATTTTCTATAAAAAAAAATGGAAACATTTCAGTACATTTTTATCAGTGTTTGTGAAATCTTAGTCATGATCCATTGTTCTTCCAAATCAATGTTTCCTATTTAATTAATGAATTAAAATAAAGTTTTATATCATTGTATTCTAAAAGATTGCGATCAGTGTACCTTTTTAATGTTAATCATTTAAATTGAATGTAATTAAAAAGAAATGTGTGCATATTTAGTCACATTTAAAATGCAAATTTAAAGAAGTGTTATAACCTTAAAGACGAAGTTTGACATTTTTGGAAGTAAGCTTACCCGCTTTCTTGTCGAGAGTTACATGAGAACACTTATACACACACGTCTATACACTAAGTATGAAGCTACCGCTAGCAGGCAGTTAGCTTAGCTTAGTATTAAGGCCGAAAGCAGGGGAAACAGTAAACCTGGCTCTGTCCAAAGGTAAAAAAAAGAAAATAATGCATACAAGCACCTCTAAAAGTCACCAATTAAGACACCGTATCTTGTTTGTTCATTAGTTGTGCAGAGTCAGGCTAACTGTACCCCCCTTTTCTCAGTCTATGCTAAGCTAAGGAACCCTGTTGCTGGTGGTCGTTTCACATTTAACAAACAGATATGAGGGTGGTATTAGTTATCTCATCTAACTCTTAGCAAGAAAGCAAATAAGCACATTTCCCAAAATTTCAAACTAATCCTTTACATTTGGAGCAGGTGATATACAGTAGTAGGTTAAAGGGGACAGACAAAAAGACATTTTTGTGTGTCCTCAGGTCCTCTGGATGAACACCCCGGTGTTGACATGAAAACAAAGGCACACTGCAGCCTGCTCCTCTGTTTATTGCACAACAAGCCTCCCAAACCACCGCCATATTGGATTTTTCCTCTGTCTGCAGTTTTTAGCTTCATAACCAAGCTATGTTGTTTAATGTAAAGTGTAAACACACTGACACCCACTTGAACACACACACAGACACACAAGGTGTGTAAAGCACCATGTCAGGCTCGCTGTTTCACTGTGCGGGACGTCTCCCATTTATCTTTTCATGTCTCCAGACTGTGCTTGAGTGTTTTACGCAGCCTGAGTTATCAGATTTATAGTTTGATGAATCTCTCCAGCACTTCCAAAGAAGATGATTTCCCTGTAGACTAGTGAGGTCAACAGCACAGTGGTGTCTCCCCAGTTCTGCTTTTACTATTATTTGGCTTTCATGCTCAGGCAAGTGCATGGTAAATTTGTGCAACTATTGTTTGTATCTTTCTCATTGATCTCACCACGTAATTCTTATATTTTGCTCTTTGTCTGCTTCCTCTCAGGGACTCTCACGGTTATTTGGACTGGCAGCCGAGATGCTTGAACTCCATTTCAATCTTGTTATATCTAGACAAGAGATAAAGGCTATAGCATTTGCTCAGGACTATGAAAAGTGTTTCTTCCCTAGACAGGCGATGGCTTTCTGCTTCAAAAAAATACATTCTTATCCTCTTTGCCTATCAGACGGTTGTCTGGAATTTCAAGCTGAAAGTCAAGTGATGGGGTGGTGTTATCTGTGTTTAGACTATAAATGTTTATGAGGGATATATTTTGGAATGTTGCAAAAAGCAGACCTTTTGTGTGAGAGTTTGTGTGCATTTTTTATTGTATGTAAGTGTGCATGAAGGCCAGAGTTACATGTTAGAAATGGATAAATAGGCAATGCATCACTGCAGAGGTTTGTTTTACAGGGATAGAAGGAATTTGTCTTTTCCTGGACTCATACATCAATATGGCAGATGTTTCCTAAAGGATGGATCATGAGGCCTTTCAAAAGGATTCACAAACTACCTTAATTGCTGTTTGTTTTGTCTCCCTTCACCCCCCCCCCCCCCAAACCACCACCACACACACACACACACACACACACACCCCACCCACCCCCCACTCTCAGTCTTGCGTCAAACATCTGAAGAGCATTTTGAAGAACAAAAAGGAACTCATATTGCCGCTGCGTATTTGGCTCTCTGACACACAGGGAACTGGGTATTGTTTCCAAGCCTTTATCCATCCACCATTTGATCTTCGTTCCCATCCACAGTCCGTAATGTGCTCAACCTGCACAAGCTATCTCATTTTAAGTGAATAGTGAATCCCATTCATGGTGTTTTTCCATGCCTGAGATGGGTATTGGGTGCTGATAGGATATCAAGCACACCTAAGTGCTTCCCTTTCCTCTCTCTCTTTATTTTCTTTCCTTTTCTCATCGCCCTCTGCCTCTCTATCAGGCCCCCCACACATGCTCTGTGTCACGTCCTGTCGCGAACAACAGCCCTACCTTCCCTGGAAGGCTGCCTTAGATCAATCTTCTACATGTGTAAAGGACCGATGGAAACTTGGAGATAGATTTATTGTGGACATTTTTTAGAAGACAGTAAATATAGTATTATTTTATCCCTCAAACCTTTTATGCTCGCTCTCATTCTCCACCCTTGTCCTTTTGATCCTCATATACAAAGACTCACTTATAGATGCACTCATCTTTTTTGAGGCTCTCTCTCATTTCACCTTCCTTCTGTGTGTTTATATATTTATTTACCAGCAGCCATCTTTCAGCCCCCATTATCATCAGGTAGGACTGTGTTTGTTGATGTTGTCTTGGTAACAACATGGGTTGCCAAGAGTTGTCTAACCACTGCTGAAAAGGGGCAAAACCCTTATAGCTTCTTGTTTTAAAATACCCACAACTTTCAACCAATTTGTTTTTATCATGGGAGGTTCATTTTAAGCTTTCCATTAATTAAAGAAATTTTCAAAATGCACGATCTGTTGAATACTTCTTGAGGTTGACAAATCCAGGACTAAGCTGTACAGCGTCTTCACTCAAGCTCAAGTGGCATATTATCCTGAACTGTTTCTTCAAAATTCTGGCAAATGCTGTATTTGCGGTAACACACAAGGTGCGAACAGGGCAAGCTGTATCCTGACTGGCATCTTGGTTTCACATCAACAGGGAAAAGGAGGAATGACCTCACGTTCAAGTGACTCAACATTTGTTTTAAGTCATACTCTAGGTGCACAGGAATATCAGTAGATGCAGTACAATAATGAAATAAAGTCCGAAATGATGCAGTGATGCATATGACTGACCGGCATTGCTTTACATGGCATCAAGGGGAAGGAATTAGGTCATTGCTCAGTGAAAAGTATACTGAGTAATTTGACCATACATGAGTTAGGGTTGTATTTTATAGCTGCTGCCAGCCCCTCGCTCTCTCTGTGGCAGCGGTGATTCATGTGATTGAGAAGAGTGTGGGAGGGGAAGTGGGGTGGAAGGGGAGGAAGAGAGGCAGGAAGTAGGGGGGAAAAGCTGGTCTATCAACGAGGCCTGATAATGGAGACCCACAGGAAACCGCTGAGGAGGATTTTCCACGATGTCGCACAGGAGCCCTGGCATTAGAGCCGACTAACACACACATACACATATATGCATTTTTTACCCCTTCTCCATCCCCACACCACCTCTAATCCCACACAAACAGGGCCACACACACCCACATGGGTGTCGTGTATTACAGCAGTTTCCCCTCGGCCTCAACATCAACAGTCTCAATCAGCGTTTTTAAGTTGATCAGCAGATCTGTCAGCATGCTCTTCTTATCTTCTATTCTGGCTGCACCTGCTCCAGCAGAGCAACGTGCCAGCTCCCATCCCAGACCTGTCAATGGCTGGTGGCTCTCAGGACCACAGCGCATGTTGGCCAATAAACAAGATGAAAAGTGAGTGTACACAGAGATAAAGGTGGCCCTCATCGTCCTCCTGATCCGAAACTTAAAGTTTAGGTCACCTGAGCTGCGTTGCACCGCGCCGTGTCAGATCTCACATCAAAACATATTCTTCAAATATGAGACGTAGCCAAGGAAGCGCACTAAGAGAAAGGTGTCCAAAAGGATCTTGGCTCCCCTCCAGATCAGCCTGAAAGGAGAGCGAGGAGGCATTTGTGTTAATGTGTGTGTGTCGAACATGTTTGTCCCATACTCGGACAGGGAGGGGTCCTTGTTTTCCTTCTGCTCTTCCCTTTGGTTACACTGTTGTTTCCCAGGCCCCCCCTGTATACAACACATCCCATTAGGAAGGCTGCTGCTGAGACCTCCTTGTCTCTCACAGACACACACACACATACACACAAACACACACAAAAACCCAGGAGGAAAATCAATGCTGAGAAGACCTTGCTTTTCTTCCTATGGTGCAGTCGTTAGGGAAATGGAGAGGCAGTTCCATCAGCGTATGCCTGCTGCTAACGACATCTTTAGAATCTCCGACGCTGGTTAGCTGCCGCTGCTGTTTTTCCAACCACTGGGAACAAGTAGCATCAGCTGTGGTATATTTTCCCCTCATTAACATAAACAGCGGCTTTTTGAATATGTGCCAGCCGCAGATTTAACTGTTACAATTCCCTCACTGTTACCTTATCGATATTTAATGTCTGTTTTGATGGATTGGACATTTTTCTGCCGTCATGCTGTTATGTTAGCCTTTAGGGGTTTTCTGACTATTTATATTGAATGTGAGCCCTGTTGGCTCTGTATGTGCCTTAAGATGGTGTGCAGCTCATCCCCCATTTCAGAAGCTTGCCATTCTCAGGACGTCCTGTAGAGTCCCCCCCCCCCACCAGAAAAGAAAAAACACACACAAACAGACACAAACACAGACACAAACAGACACGAACATGCTCACACATACTCTGACCCCCCTCCTTCTCTCTCACAGCTCCAGCTCCTTATCTTCAGCGTCCAGGCAGCTGTGTGTTTGTCTGTGTGTGTGTGAAAAAGGAGAGACAGACAAAATGTGTGTGTGTGTGTGTGTGTGTGTGTGTGTGTGTGTGTGTGTGTGTGTATGTGTGCGCGCGGGCATCCATGTGTGTAAGCGCTCTTGTGTGTAAATGCAGAGAAATAGGTGTGAAGTACAGTCCCCGAGGTTGCCTTTCAAGTTCTCCTTCCCCCTGTGACTGTAGTCAGTTGTCGGAGCTGGGAGGGAACAGGATTAACAGCTGCCCAGGCTCAGTGAGTCTGTCGGTCACAGAGGAGGGAAGGACTGCGGCTTGCTCCAGACAAACGTCTACTCCAGTGAGCAGTATCATAACCAGAGTTCATCCTAGGACTTTGCCAGCAGAAGAGTCCAGCATGATGTCATTTTACAGACAGAATGGAAAACCTGACCACAAACAATCAAAACGGGGCTTTACAGGCTTGATCATGTATTAGAACAATCTGAGAAAAATACTTTTAAATGAAATTCTGCATCATAAATATACTCTTCAGTTATCATTTTTCTTTAATGGAGAATTTTGCTTATACAAGTAGCTTTGGAAAAATTGGACAAATTGAAATTCTTGACTTTATGATGGCGCTATATCAAAAGTTAAGATATCACCAAAGTAATAAAATTCATGCTGAGGGGAATGTGAATGTTTGTACTAAATTTCCTGGCAATCCATTCTTAATCGTTGAGACCTTTCATTCTAGACCACAAATGTCAACCTGCTGTTGGCAATAAAGTAATCGTCAGGAGAGCACCATAGTCATTAAGATTCACCCACTGGGGACTTGAATGTTTTCATGGTTGTCCATCAGTAAGATATTTCAGTCTGGATCAAAGTGGTTGGACAGACCGACCGACCGATAGACCAACATTGCCGTCCATAGAGAAATGCGTGGCTAGAAATTATGATGCTAAATTGCATGTTGTTGATCTCCGTCTTTGAGCTGCACCTCCGGGATTTGATAGTGTAGCTGTGTCCGGCAAACGCAACTATTTCATATTTCAGACATGAAGAGAAGGCAAAGAGGTGGAATCATCTAAGACAAGTGTGTGCCGATTTGTCTCAGATTGCTGTCAGTAGTGCATTAAAACATTGGCTGTTTACAGGCAGAGTGAGAGGTTCAGAATGAATTTATGTGGCCTTGACACAACTCGGGTGGCTAAAGAGGGAGTTTTGCTGTTTAGATGAAGCACAAAGGCTGCTCACTGCTGTTGGCTTCTACCAATAAAGAAATGTGATGCTCCAGTGCATTATGTTGGGTTCTCCAGTGAAGATATATAGGAACACCACTTTTTCAAGTCCTGTGTGTGAGAGAGATGGTCTTACCAAGTCGACTCTGAACTGTTTGTCACACTTTTCTATGTTTACACCTTTGTGTATCCAACTCTGCACACATCTCTAGTTGTTTCTACATGTCTGATTCTCTGTTTACTGGATTGTTTGGGTTCACAGGTCTTTGATTTTGTAAATTGGTGCAATTCCTGATCTTATTTCTTGCTGTGTGGCTCTCTGCGTGAATGTGGCTCGTTTGTATTTCTCTGACATGTTGCTTTTGGGGTTGTTGTACGTTTGGGATTCAGGGTCACTTGTCCGTGTTATCTGTCACTTTGCGTCTTGCTGTGATTTCAGATTGTTTGTCTGTGTTTTTGTCTTGATTATTATGGGATGCAGCTTGCTGCTGAGCAACTTCCTGTTTATTGCCCTCATCCTGGCCCCCGGATCATCACTAACATCACAAGGTTGTTTACAGTGTGGGAACCAAGGTAAGCTATATTTACCAGGAGTGTGAAGCCATCTCTTAAACTTTGACCTTATAAAAGTCAACTGCAGTATTTTTTATATTAAAGCACAGCTGTGTGAGAGAGGAAATGCATACATGCAGCGGATATGTTCTGCAGTATGTTTTTACAACTGCACCCCTCAGTTGCGTATACAATATAATAGTTGATCTAAACATTTTTCAGTCTCTTTCAGTGTGGATCAGAAAATGTTGGCTAAAAAAAACAGTTTGCTGCATTCATTATTCACACCTTTCTTCAACTCATAGCCAAGTGACAGCACCTGCTGAATTTTTTTTTGAACGTTGTACAATTTATGAGAATGTCCCAGAGCAACATATTTGACATGACTGAATCCTGTTCAGACACAGTCTCTGTCAGATGTCTGCAACCCTTTCATAAACTTTAGAACAATATATAAACAATTAGCTTATCTACTTAGCACACTTCAGAACAGTTCACGTGTCTGACCACATGACAACATTCTCTTTTCTTGAAAACATGATAACTTTACACTTTATTTTCTAACATATGTATACATTTAAGTTATAAAGAAAAAGCTAACACCATCAGAACCCCACTAGCCATTGTAAAACCAAGCTTGTAAATATTATTTTGACATGGGTGAAAGTTTGAAATGTATACATGTATTCTCCAAAAAGGCGGAACGAGGTACAAGCAAATTTACAGCCCCAGTGTGTCAGGATACACAAGCATACATGTGTCTACCGCGCACCATCCACCCTAAGAGAAAATATAATTGATCACTTTTGGCCTATACTGTCTTATAGGGAATTTTTAGTCCATGAAGCTACTGCCAGCAGCCAGTTAGCTTAGCTTATTACAAAGACTGGAGACAGGGAGATACAGCTAACCTGGCCTAGCTTAAGTATGGATTAAACAAACAAGATAAAGCATGTTAATTAATGAACTTTAGAGGTGCTGGAATGTGTACTTTGTTACCCTTGGACAGAGCCAGGCTTGCTGTTACCAGTCTTAGTGCTAAGCTAAGATAACTGGCTTGCATAGACATGAGAGTGGTATCAATCTTGTCATCTATACAGCTAATATTATTTTGCAAAATGTTGAACTATTCCTTTAAGAAAATAAAGCAAAATAAGGCAGATGTATTGGTGTCTTATTACCATATGAACTAATGCTGAATTAACAAATATCTTAGTTCAATTATTTGATAATAAGACATTATATGTATATATATATATATATATACATCTGTAAATAAATAAAAAGAAAAGCCAGTTTAGCAGCGCAACTGGAAAACATAGGATGATTGTTTATCGCAGGAGAGAAAAGAGAGACAGAGGGAATGAGAGAAAGTTTGGCAGCGCTGCATTCATTCTGAGTCACGGCGCAGGGTGGAGACCGTTTGCTGCCTTGGTGCCAACCAGGCCGGGCTCAGCGCTGCCAACTTCTGTTAAAACAAAACAGAGGAGTGGGGCACAGGCAGCCCCCCATTTTCCTCCCCCTCCGCCTCCTCTCTCTCCTCCGATGTCCTGCTTTCATTCCTCAGCCCATTTCCTCTAAGATCGCAGCCAGCTTCCTCTTTCATCTCTGGCCTCGTCTTGATCTCATCCACCTCTACTGTTCACCCTGACGTCTGTGTGTAGTGCACGGGGAGGAACAAGAAATCCCTAATTATCTGATTAATTGACCTTTTGGAAGATTTTTACTTGTGGTGAGAAGGGAGTTGTAAGTTATTTTTTTGTAATGGACTAAATATTTAATTGAATATTTATCTAATATAACATCAGCAGAACAGCCCTTTCAATACCAGTCATCCTTGAATTTAAAGATTAAATGTTAAAAAAAATCAAATACCAAGTCACCCTCTCACATTTTTTGACTGTGCCGCCCTTATTACCGATGTTATTGTCCTAATCAACATGTTTTGTTGTCTGCCTCTGCAGATTATCTTTCAAATCATGGCTGACAAACTCAGAGGTTGTTCCACCCCTGTTGTTCAGTTCACTTTCTCCATGGAAAACTAAACACATCGATTATTGATTTTGATGTAGTCTACAGTAAAATATACTTGTTGATGTAACCACAAATAACAGATTTACTCACCATATTTCTCTCTTTCTCCTGTCACGCGCGATGCAAAAACACCTTATTCTATCACTCTAAATTTCTTCAAATCATATTTTTAATCTTTGTCTATAATTCATGTTACGGTGCCAAATTCTCCCTGAGAGAGCCATAAACACATAGTGCCACGTTTTCTCTGCGCTCTTCATGATCTTTTTTACAAGATCAGCACAGATTTTACTGAGTTTTAATGCAAACACTCCAGGTCCACAAGGGCATATAAAATGGTTATTGTGTGAAGCAAGCAGCATATGCTGCACTTGGGATATAATGTTACCGGCAAAGCTATTAAAGCAGCACCACAGCATAGTTTTGTTGCTGCTGTAAATGAATTAGTGTCTAGGGCTCTCTACCCTCCTACCCAGCAGTATGAATCAGCTGCTATGGTTTTCACCAGATATAGACTTTATTTTAAATTTAAAATGAAGTGGCTTAACGGTAGCTAAGTGATCAAGGTATTCAGAAGACAAAGGCCTCCAGTGCTAGAGCTGGAAAATAAGTCCTATATCTCAGGTTCTGTATAATCATCAAATTCAGTCATGACGAAACACAAGGGGTGCAATTCCCGAAAACCTCCCATGAATTTAATTTGATATAATTTAATTCATTTTAGCATAATATATAACATATTCGGGGGTATGACTTGTCTAGTCCATGGTATTCTCTTAAAGGATAATTCTGGTTTATTTCAACTTCCTATTTTCATTATTCTGGCCATCGTTTCCATTGGGTATGATAAGATTACGCACCAGTTCTACCAATATTACTGAGATTGATAAAAGAAGAGGACAAGAAAAAAACAGCCAGGTCATAAAAATGACTGAGGTAGGTAAAACTGAAAATGATCACACCAGGAAGTCTGTTAATTGTGAGGGATCTTTACAATGAACAATTAAGCTAATGATTTTATCATTTGCCTTTGTTTTCCTCTTCCAAATAAATGTAATCAGTGCCCAAACCTGTTTTTCCCCTACTCATTTCCAAAACCTTACTTTATAAATGTTAGTAACTAATAGTTTACAGCTTGGTAAGGAGGCCACCCAGGTCCCTCCCTGCTGGGGTCTGCCGATCAGGGCCAACCACAACCTCGTTAGCAGGTTCCAGAGCTCAACATCCACATCAGGAGAAGAACAGCAAATACTGTGCTTTATTTTAGCTTTACTTCCCTAAAATGGCCTTAAAGAGCCACATTAGGGAAGTAAAGGTTTGCGTGCCAGTATCACATCTTCTATTACAACAGCTGATTAGTCTGATTAGTTTTTATACAAAGAGCGGGAAAGGGCAACAATGTAATAATGAGCAGGGGACTGAAGTAAAACAGGCTGGGCAGGGAAGGGGGGCGGCACTGTGACTATGCAAGACGTTGAATCTGTACTTTACTACAGTTCACCTGGCAGAGTGAGTGCCCTGTCTGTACTCCCAGCTGGATGGTGTGACTGGCTGTTTGGACGCGTGATTTAAGGCCACGCCTCCGCTTCCTCCGTCTAACTAATCAACTTCAGGAGTTGTAGCTGAAGTCGCCATGACTACGAGTGCTCCTGGTAGCATAGGTTTCCTCTCCCCTCTTACCTTCCCTCTCTCTCTCTCTGTTTCTCTCTCTCCCTCCACACTCTCAGCCTTATACCTCCAAGCCTGGGAGCGGAATTCTGGGAACATTTTTCCATGTGAAACAGCGAGGGTCAGCGCAGGGGTGTGACGCCACGGCATTGTTCCCGCTGCGAGGAGAGGAACCGTGCGCCGTGAGGCCAATTCCTGTCCGCTCCAAAAAAACAGCCACTTTCTCACACCGCTTTCCTTCCTCCGCCAGACAGCTCAAAACAATCCCAGAGTGTTTGTGGGTACGAGGTACAGCAGCGCAGGCCAGAGAACAAGCAAACAGAGGGAGCGGGAGAGGGAGATACAGAAAAATTAAATTAAAAGAGGAGGAGAAAGAGGTCTTTTTTTTGCTGGTTTATCCAGACTGTTCATGGGCCAGTGAAATCACACAAAAGGGGAAAAAACGATCCCAGTGTGCTCAACTGACACTCACTCAAACAAATGTTGGGCTGACATTGTATTACTCTAAGTGGGCCTGAGCAGCCAGCTGCTAGCCCGCCCGCCTGGGTCTCAGCATAATCTGTTTTGTTGTAAAAACAGTCAAACATTCTTGTCATAAAAAAGGATTGCTGCTCCCTCGGCCACAAGTTTTTCATTTCTTCCTGTCCCCCACATTCTCATAAAAATACATCTGAGTATATTCAAATGGTTCCTATGGGTAAACTCTGATTAAATTTAATGTGTATTGGAGAGTTTGTGCATGCATGTGAGTGTGTAAGAGAATATTTAAATGACACTTTCCAGAGCATCTTCAGCTTTTGGTGTTGGCCTCTTTGACTTGTGGCCTAACCCATTTTGCCCCATGTCACCATAAATAGTCCCTGGAGAGCCAAACTAGTGGCTGTAATCATATCTTAGAGACATTACCGTAGCCCAAAATTAAATGGCTGTGCACTATTTCAGTCAACAGCAAAGCTACTATTAAAGTTGTTGTGATGACACTAACAAAAGGATGCACTTTTGTTATCATATATAATTAGTTATTTCCTGTGATTTGGTAAATTGCAGCATTGGTTTTTTTTTCAGGCTTCCACAAAAGTTTTAGTGAAGCCAGGACGATGTTTAGCCCAGTTTAGGTCAGAATGAGCAGTTGCTCATCTTCGGTTGCAGCCTTCCTCAGGTCAGAAGTTTAATAAGTTCCAAATGTGAGCTCTGTGTGCATATATGCGCTGTGTGTTTAACGAGGGATGCGGCCTTGCATACATGCACCTCTCTGCCCTGCCTTATCATACTTCAGTCATGGTAAAGAGCTGATACAGAGTGGCTTGGCAGGATTCCCTAACTCTGTATTCAAAGTATGCTTTCCTGTAAATTGCAAGAAAGAAACATGATAGGAAGGATGAGCCATCCAAATCCCGCTCATACGTAAAACAGGAGACATTGCTATTTTGGTGCTCATTTTTCTTTTAGTACTTTCTTCAAGGTTTATTTGAACTTTTCATCAAACTCCTGTTTACCTCTTGGAGTTTTTTTTTTCATGACTGTGATTTTTTTTTTCCTAACTGTTTTGTCCAGAATGGAAACCGAGAGCATGGAGGAGGAGAGAAAATAGCTGCTCTCTAGAGTTTCCTGCCTGTTGTCAGGCTTGTCTGCGTGCGTGCCCTGTCCTCCGTCCTCCTTGGCCTGCTTGTCCTCTCCACCCCGCCTCGCTTGTCTGAGGATGCATGCTTGTGTGTGTGCGCGGGCTGGATGTCTGGGAAAGCCTCTGACACAGCTGAGGGAGGAGATGAGCAACAGGCCTAATATAGTTTAAAAGTGTGTGTGTGTATTTGTATATGTGTGTATGTGCCAGTGTGATGTGTATCATTAAGGAAGCACCTGTCCCGTGTGACCGTCAGTTCTGTTGCGTTTATCTGACCCCTCTCACATCAGGTGGCTTCCTGGTTTGCGTCAGATGCTGCTCCCCAAGGCCTGCTGGGATTGGTTGACATAAGCTCCTCCTGTTCCTTTGCTGGTGTCCATTGATCTTTAGAAGGTTGTTACCTCCCTCACACTTCTTCCAAGGCCCGACATGAAAAAAAAACACAGATCAGACGTTTTTCTTTTTCATTCATCCTTCACAGTACTGAAACTGTATATGAATGGAGCCTGCTTGGATTTAATGCATTTTGTCGTGATTTTCTGTGTCTGAATTTAAATTCAGTGAAATAGCCTGAAAGCTAAATTAATAATAGGAGATTGATTTCTATATTAAAATTCTATAATATACAAGGTATTACGTCAAAGCTGCTTACCACCTGCAGTAGCACTGAACATTACTTCCAAGGCAAACAAGCATATCATTAACACTAACTAACCTACATTAGTGTGTTAGTTACAGGTTAGGTATAAAAAGGCCACATCCGTGACTTGCACATCCACTGTGTAGCATTTCCCCACTGTGTAGAAGCTGGTCCTGGATGCTCTCAATGTTGAGGATAACATTAGCAACACACTGGTTAGTTCTCATCCCATAAACCATTTCTTGTACCGTTAAAACATTAAATGTTTGAAAATATATAATATAAAGTTTTTAAGCTGTCCTTTAGCTTAGTATCTTGTAGTATATAATTCAAGTTCTCGTTTTGAAACGAATGAGCTGGAAATCAACAGAAGGATTAGAATAGGACACAAGTATGGCCTTATAGAAAATAGTGTGCAAGCTTTACAGTCTTCCTCTAACTACAGTCCCTTTAAAAGTCACTTAGGACACAGCACAGATTTCTTTAACCCTGCAATCTCTGAATATTTACAACCTTCATCAAAGACTGTCTTCGCCTGGTAAACAGGACACTTGTGTTCTATTCTCATCCTTCTGTTGATTACTCTGACGTCTTCCCCGCTGGCTCGTTCCCATGTTACACCTTTCTGAGCCCATGGAGGAAGGTGATTATCTGCTCTGAGTTAGTCTTGTGGATGCAGAGTATTATGCAGATATTTGAGAGTTTTGCTTGTTTTTGTAGTGATTTGATTTTTGAAAGTTAATGTTAAAAATGTTGTTATAATCATATCTCTGACCAAGTTAGTGGAAAGCCAATCCCTATCTCTCCTTCACACTCTGTCTTGTTGTTCACCATGTGCACTCTTTTTCAGTCACCTTCCCCTCCTCTTTCTATCCCTCTCTGTGTGTGTTTTATGGTTATATCAGTCCTATACAAAGCCACCACAGTTCTTTAAAATAGTCTTGCATACAGCAAATCTACGCTTTTTTTTAACCTCCAGCCAGCGAGGTTTTGAACTGTGTTTGTTTACCAGCAGGAGTCTGTTCCTTGATCCGTTCAAAGGCAGCCTACTGTATTCTCTGATCCAAGCCCAGGACGAGACCAGCTGGGTTACTGCTCACATCATTTGGGAAATTAAATGATGGTTGGAGCACAGAAACAGCAAACAGACTCCACAGACCCCCCCCCCTCCGTCCAGCCTCCACCCATTAGACACAATCAGGTACTTGTGCGCTGGTGTCCAGCAGGAAAGCTGGACAGTCTGCTTAATAATGCGATACATTATTGGTCATATAATGAAATTTTCTTGCCATTTACTTTGCTCAAGGACACTTTAATACTGTAGTGCAAATGACTGCTAACTAAATCCGTATCCCTGAAGAGCAATCAGTTGATTTATAACGCCTCTTAGGATGTTGTAGAAGTTTCTTTTGTAGAACAAACTTGAAAACTGACCTCCACAGTGGCTTCGTTGTGTGTTGATAATGTTAATAATACTTTGGCTGAAAAAGCACTTTTCTTCACTGTCCTTGCCTGGGCAAGGACAAACCCTCCCCTTCACCAACTAGCAATGTATAAAAATCCACTGTGGCATTGTATTTTGACAATAACAGTCAACTGACAACCCATATTGCTAAATTATACCTTCTGTTATTCCTTAAGAGCATCCTGACTGCTGCTCTGACTTGAAAAATGGACCCATAGGACAGCTAACCTAAGTGCATTTATGAGTGGCAGTAATCGAATATGGCTTAAAGGAAGTGATTCAATTACTTTTGTGTGTGACATTGCGTGCCCTCTTTTTCTCAGTCTAATGGTATGATGCCTGTAAAAAATGCAGTCTGAAATTGCTCCCTTTCATTGCACTTAAGGAGGGCAGGGGGATCTATATTCGGTAACCGCGGGGTGCTTTTCAATAGTCTTAAGTGCCCTCAACCTTGTCTCTGCTTTTAAAGATGAGTAGATGCTAATTTCCTCTGTGTATTGATCATAAAATATTGAAATATTTTCTGAGTATAATAACCTTATAACTAGTACTTCTCAGGTGAATCAGTTGCAACTTGTGTGACTCAAGCGTTATTGTCAAGGTTGTCAATCACTGACACTGCCAACCTATTAGATGATGCAACAGAAACATACTGTTTTACTTTAAAACTGTTTTTACAGTATTTTAGCCTTCATTTGGCAGTCAATAGCAGGGTGGTGACTGGAAATGAGGGGTGAGAAGGGGCAGACAACACACAACAAAGATTCCTGGCTGGGCTGGAACAGGATTACCATCATATATTTTAATTCTATCCTTGTTGCGTGATTTATATTTTAAAATGGTTGATAAATGTAATATCTGCCCTTTTTGCAAAAAACTGAATATCAGCACCTCTAACCTCTCACCTACTAACACTTTATTTACCCTTTGTTTGATCCATGTAAAAAAAAATGTGTAAAACTGACAAATTACGGTTTTACAGGACTTCCTGACAGTGCTAAGCTAGCTGTGTCCCCCTGCTTCCCATTTTTATGCCAAGATAAGCTAACTGGCAACTGGCTGGCATTGATCTTCTCATCTGACTCTTGGCAAGAAAACGTACAAGGAAAACAAGTTTTTACATTGCTGCATGCAGTGCATTACACATAATACATGCAGCATAATAATGCTGGCCCCAGACAGCCTGGTGTTGTTGATAACAGATACCAGAGTATGACATGTTTGGAGCAGAGCCCAAGCGGAGCCTTATCAAATCTAGATAGATTCCGATGTTGTCACTACAGTCTGGTTTGTAACAAAGTCTCACAAAATCTCCCACCACAATCACAGCATCCCTGAGCTTTGCCAGAATGTTGCTTTCTGTTTCTAATCAACAACACGGATATAATGCAAAATAACAAACAGGTTGCTTACCTCTTGTAAGCTGGCCTGTTTTCTGGCACTTACCACAGCATTCAGGGTTGTGTCCGTGTTGTTGTCTAGCAGGTGTTTTATCTCTGCAACTCCTCCTCTTTTGACCTCCTGTGACACACTGACTGAAACAAGTAACTGTTAAAAGTAACTGGTTCCCTTATGGTTCCCTCATCCCCCACTGAAGAAAAAATAATGAGTCTAATTGACCTGCGGGTAATTTTCAAACAATTTCCTTTTTAATGGGCAACGGTTTGATGCCGTTTGTTTGTTAAATGGCATGTGCCGTTAATGGTCTCCCTGAGAATGAGCCCCCCCCCCAAGTCCCAAGTGATCTTCAGATCCTGAGAGGGCTTAAGTTAAAAAAAAAAGTCAAATTTAAAGCCGGGCTGTATACCCAATTGGCACAACAACAAATGTTGCAGCGACCGCTAATTGTGTCTGAGGAGATGGCTTTGGATCAGGATTCAGTGCAACCTAATTCGGAGTCAGGTTGTCACCTCTGCATCAGATGCTTTGTATTGTCTGCGGTTGGTCTTAATTGCAGATGAAGTGAGTTTTGGATCGCCTCTGATCGATGTCCTGGTCGTGTTCTACATTACAAAGCCAAGATTCCTGTCACTTATGTTCTTGTGCAGGGATTTTCGTGTTACTGGGGGGTTATTTAGGGGGGCATATACATGTGTGTCTTTGGTTGTGGAGGTTTTTCTCATCAGGGGCTCGGTTCCCAGGGATATTTACTCCCTGAGGCAGAAGAGTGACATTGGCCAGAGTGTGATTTGGTGGGAGAAACACAACCCCTACATTATACAGTGGAACACATGGCCTCTCATACACACTAAGTCACACAAACACAGCCATCTGTGCAAGGCAAATGTCAATTACATCCAATTCACCTCATGAATTGAAGTCATGGTGTAGTATCATTAAAACAGCTATGTGTACTGTAGTGCCATGACATATTGCCGAGACAAATGAGCAGTAAATTTCTTTTCAGCTTACCTGTGACAGATGAAATACATATCCTCTAACACTAATAGAAAAACATGAAAATGTGATGACAACTGGCCCACTTAGATGAATGGCATGTCAGCTTTTGGCCTCGCCTCTGTACTTCAGTGAAGGAACTATATTAGCTTATGTAGTGCCTAAGGTATCTCAAAATGATCCAGCTGTGAGAAACATATATTTCAGCAGTTTTAATGATGTCAGCATTATGCATGTGGAAGTAAACGTGTATTTCCGAGAGTGTTCTGGGAAATGTACATCTTAGAGGAGCTAAAACTTTTGGAGTTGTTCAGACCTGCAACCCCCTTTTGTTCATGGGTAATTTCTTGACACAAATGAACTCAAATTGTGTCAGTGGAGCTCAAACAAACCTGTAAACAGTGAGGGCCCTGTGTGATGAATGCCACTGAGGAGCAGTTGCCTTATAAATGGACCGTGGAAATTCGAATAGAGAAGTGATGTCATCTGGACCCTGCAGACTCAACTCTGTAATACCTCAGCAGGCATATTTTTAATCTGAATATTAATCATTGAAAATAAATGAAATTCTTGTGTTTTGCTTTAACTTGGTCTTCTAAGTATTTATTTTCTCAGTAGATTAAAATCAAGATTAAGCTAAACCTTAGGACTCCAATGCGTTTCAATCATGTACTGTTTGGCTTTTAATATAGAGATGTTCTTTTTTTTAAAATACAGGAAACGTAGAGATGTTTATAGATATGCCATCTGTTCATTGTTTCACGGTGTCTTTTTCAAAGGTATTTTGAGGGTATTGTATGCCTTTTATAGACAGACAACAGGAAATGAGTGGAAAGAGGGATGGATAATGACTTGCAACAAAGGTCCCAGGACGGACACAAACTGGGGATGTTGGGGTTCATGCTCAGTGCCTTAACCCTTAGGCCACCAGGGCACCGTGATTGCAATGTGTCTCTAAACTTACTATTAGGGGAGCATGGAGATTTATTCATGACCTCTGAGACACATATTTGTGGTAAATATTCTAAACACAAGATCCACTTTCTTCCCTGAGCTTTTGACTGTATCCCAGGCTGTGGGATACAGTTTAAATTGTGTTTAGAATATTTACCACATAAATATGGTGAAGTGCTAACCCTAACCCCCAGGTTGGGAACCACTGGCCTAAACAATAATTACCAATCACAGGACATAGTATAATATCTGTAAAATCAAACAATTGAGTATTGAGCAATATATCATATTTAGTTTTGCAATCAATATAGTTTCACATGCACATACTACTTTTATATGCACATATATCACCCTTACTCTCTGTCTTGCGCAAGGGTACATGCAGACACATATAATTGATTCTAGATGTCTATCTGATAGTGCTGTAGCCAAATTTAAGGAACTGATTCCAACAGCACTTAATTCACTGCCATGTTACAATACTACAGAGAACTCCTATAACTCCTAAGTTTAGTCCCTCCCAAATTGACCATCTTGTTGATAGTGCTGCAGTCTCAATGAGAATGACACTTGACTCTATTGCCCCTCTAAAAAAGAAGATAATAAAACAAAGAGAGACTACCTCCATGGTTTAACTCCCAAACAGCCTATTACTCATCTCTAATAGAGGAAAAAAAAAAAATCCAAAAAAACCCCAGCGGTTTCTTTTCAGCACTGTAGCCAGGCTGACAGAGAGTCACAGCTCTATTGATCGATGTATTCCTATAGCTCTCAGTAGTGACAATTTCATGAGCTTCTTTAATGATAAAATTCTAACTATTAGTGACAAAATTCACCACCTCCTGCCCTCAACCGGCACAGATTTATCTTCAAACACAGGCACCTTAGAAACAGCTGTGCAACCTGATGTATACTTACAGTTTCTCTCCTATTGACCTTCGCCAACTAACTTAAACAGTGCCTTCATTTAAACCATCAACTTGTCTCTTGGACCCTATCCCAACTAGGCTGCTTAAGGAAGTTTTACCCTTAGTTAGCACCTCTCTACTAGATATAATCAATGTATCTTTATTGAAAGGCTATTTACCACAGTCCTTTAAAACAGCTGTAATTAAAACTCTTCTTAAAAAGTCTAGTCTTGATGCATATGTTTTAGCCAACTATAGACCCATATCTAACCTCCCCTTTCCCTCTAAGATCCTTCGCCAACCAGTTGTGTGACTTTTTACATGATAATAGTTTATTTAAGGATTTTCAGTCAGGATTTAGAGTGCATCATAGCACAGATACAGCACTGGTGAAAGTTACAAATGACTTTCTTACGGCATCGGACAAAGGGATGTCTCTGTACTTGTCTTGTTAGATCTTAGTGCTGCATTTGATACCATTGACCATCATATCCTATTACAGAGACTGGAACATTTAATTGGCATTAAAGGAACCGCTCTAAGCAGGTTTAGTTCCTATTTATCAGATGGATTTCAGTTTGTGCATTTTAACGATAAATCCTCCATGTACTCAAAAGTTAGTCACAGAGTTCCACAAGGTTCTGTGCTTGGACCAGTTCTCTTCACCGTATATATGCTTCCTTTAGGCAATATTATTTGGAAAAACTCCATAAACTACAATTGCTATGCTGATGATACCCAATTATATTTGTCAATGAAGCCTGGTGAAACCAATCAGTTAGCTAAACTTCAAGTATGCCTTAAGGACATAAAAACCTAGATGACCAGAAACTTTCTGCTGTTAAACTCAGAATAAACTGAGGTTATTGTGCTTGGCCTCCAGCACCCTTGTTAGAAATTTCGGAGTTATCTTTGATCAGGAAATGTCATTTAACTTTCACATTAAAAAAAACTTCGAGGGCTGCCTTTTTTCACCTACGTAACATTGCAAAAATCAGGCACATCCTTTCTCAAAAAGATGTAGAAAAACCATTCTATGCGTTTGTTTGTAGGCTGGATTATTGCAATTCCTTATTATCAGACAGTCCCAACAAATCTTTAAATACTTTCCAGCAGATCCAGAATGCTGCAGCGTAAGTACTGACAGGAACTAGGAAAAGAGATCACATTTCTCCTGTGTTAGCTTCTCTGCATTTGCTCCCTGTAAAATTCAGAATATAATTTAAAATCCTCCTCCTCACCTACAAAGCCCTTAATGGTCAGGCCCCATCATATCTGAAAGAGCTCATAGTACCCTATTACCCCCACTAGAACACTGCTCTCCCAGAACTCAGGCTTGCTTGTGGTTCCTAGAGTCTCCAAAAGTAGAATGGGAGGTAGAGCCTTCATTTATCAGGCTCCTCTACTGTGGAACCTGTCGATACTAACTTATTTTCTCTCCTGTAGTTTTGTGCTTTCTCGTCTCTCTCCTCTCTCTTCCTTTCGCTTTTTGCAGGTATTTCTGCCCCTGGTGCTAGAGAGTCTGGATCTGTGACTGCAAACCACCTACTGCCCCAATGATCCTGCTCAACACCCACTGCTTCAAATATGATTATCAACTATTATTATATTTAGTTTTATTAGTAATATTATTCGCCCTATTATTACATTATTAGTTTTATTATTAGTTTCATTATTGTTACACATCTTTATGTTATATGTCTACTGTGCTATGTTCCCCCCCTGAGCCGGGTTCTGTTAAAGGTTTCTACCTGTTAAAAGGGAGTTTTTCCTTGCTGCTGTTGCCAAGTGCTTGTTCATGGGGGAATGTTGGGTCTCTGTAAATATAACTATAAAGAGTATGGTCTATACCTGGTCTAGATGAAAAGTGCCCTGAGATAACCTCTGTTATGATTTGGCACTATATAAATAAAATTGAATTGAATTGAATTGAACATAATCTTGATCGCCTACTTCCAGCACAGATGCAACAAGACCTAGAACTAATCATTATCACTCCAGACAAATTTTTTCTCCTTCTTTCAGCAACAGTTTCAACATCACAGCTGCAATCCTGCACTGACTTGCATTGTGTCTTGTATGAAAATAGTGTTGTCATTTCTATCTGACTACTCATGGATCATAGCCAGGGCACTTTCCTTATCCCCGGATTTGTTACAGTCCTATGCATGCAGCACAGTATGGACACTCTCCTTATCTCTTGTCCTGCATGTGCGATCTTGTTTTGGAGCATTCTTATCTGTGCCTCCCAAAACCATGACACACTACACAGATCTCCAACCTGCACACAGCTTGAGGGAATTTGTTGAGTTCAGGGTGTTTCTCAGAGGAGAAATTCAATTAAGCGAATGGATAGCACTGTGTAGTTTGACTTTACTCAATCAATGCATGTCTCCTTGAGAGTTCACATGACAGTAAGATTGATAGTATGTTTATTTCAATCAGGTTTGCTGCGGTGACACACTTTAGAAAACTTCAGCTGTATTATATGCTTCACACAAACAAAATACATATACACACAAATACAAAACAGTTGTATTTTCCCATACATATAAGGATTTGGCTTTTGGAGACCTTCAAACATAGAAAGGCTTGAACTTGATGTTATCCATCGTTTTGCCAGGCATTGATTTGTGATTTTCTAGGTTTGCAGTGGAAAAGCAGTATGTAGCTGCAGAAGCCTGAATGACAAGTGTAAATGAACTGAGTGAGGCAGCAGACCCTCATGTGCAGTCCCATAGGGCTGCCTCTGGCCTGAATCAGCCAAATTCAAAGCGTTAAGTCCCCTTCCTGTCTCACAGTGTGTTTTTTTCAGCTGTATTTCACACAGAAATTTGGATGACATCGTCTTCTAATCAATCTGAGCTCCGAACTGGAGTCCGTCTGAGTTGTTGCCAAACTATCACAAACAAACCATGCCATTTTTCCCCCTCTCCCTCAATCTTTTTTTGTTTTACATGTGAAATCAACAGGAGGTTTTCAGAAATTCCAGAGGCTGGAAGAATGACAGCTCGCCTGCCTGGTGATTGTCTGGATCTGGGTTTTGAGTGGAGGAGAGAGAAAATCATAGCAGGCCAAAGCGCAACAAGGGAGGAACTGTCAAATGCAGATTTCTCACTGAATGGAGAAAGAAAGAGAAAAAAAAAGCTTGCCTTTTTTTGGAAATTTGCAGTCACATGCAATATAAATCATACTCAAGATGCTTTTAAGGTACAGAGAGGTGAAGTGTTGCTCCTTCGAGATAAAGTAAAAAAATTACTTCTTGGAAAAGGTGCAGGTATTTGTGAATGTCCTTTCTCTTGCGTGACAATAAGTAATGCACAACATGTCACTCTGTGTAGAAGGCTTTAGAACAATGGAACCATCAATTTAAAAAGCTTTCTCAGCTTCAATGTATTATCACTGGCCAAAATATTTCACATGCTTGGATAAATATAAAAGGAATTTCCTCGGAGGCGAACACAGCTGTTGAGGGCTGTCGAGTGGGGTCGGCTCAAATATTCATATTAATGTTTTTAGGGGCAACTTTTGGAAAATGGAAATAGTGAGTTGGTGATCAAAGTATGTGCCATTTAACAGGCTCTATCCAAACGATGTAACAACACTCTGGATCAGACTGACAGTCCTGGCAGTATGTTGCCTTGTTCTGGCCACTGAATACTCACAGATTTCCAGTGGCTGATTTACAAAAAAAAGAAAAAGAAAATACATTTGGCACTATTCATTAAATATGAATGAGCTGAGCACAGCCTCCATCAGCTGACGGTGCTTTATGGATGCATGTTTATCAAGAACAGTCCAAATAATTTACATTTTCCCTTATCGAAATATCGCATGCACATTTTAGAAACGCACTCATAAACTGTTTTCTGCCACTTGGGTTCCCTCATGCATTGTTGTTCTTATCTTCCTGACACCATGCCCCTGGAACAAACAGACCATAGCACAATGAGAATTTGAAAAAAAGAGTGGAAACAAATGTGATCTTTGGGTGCCCTTGAATTTGTATGTGTATATGCATCCTAGATTTTTCCATGCACAGTATGTTTTGAGCATTCAGCCAAACATTACAACCAGTTACCAGTTTTAATATTGTTGCTGATTGGTGTATCTTACGGTGTCTGTGTATGTCTATGTGTGTACTGTACACCAGCCTCTCCTGGTCATGACAACATGACAGGTCAAACTGCAGTTTACTTTTCCATTATTGTATCGTAAATACAGCTTAGAGCTGCAGAGTATGCCCGTGCTTAGAAAGTGAAAACACACGCAGACACCTGGAAACAGGATGCGAGGGGAGAGGGGGGATTGAAAGCCTGAAAATGTTCCGCTCCATCAAACAACTACATTCATCTCCTCACTCCACCGAGTGTTCAGCGTTTTTGGCAATCACTAGGCTACACCACTGATGATTAGGTTTCAGCTTATTGAGCATTCTCAGCAACTCTGTGAGGTTGATTAAAAATTTTAAGAGTATGCACACATCATAGCAGCGTTCCCTTAAACACCTTTTTATTGCACTTCCTTTCTCTTCACAGGATGGCTGAAGTTCTTGAGTAAAGTCGAGGTAATTTACTCTCAGGTTCATACTCTTTTTCTGGGACTGCAATGTGGTAGCACGACTGAACCACCTTCTTCTCTACTTCAGGTGGCACTCCTTCTGTTTAAACCATTAGTCTAGAAATCTAGTATAAGTGCAGGGGACGACATATGCATGCAATAATGGAGTGAATTTATATAGCGGTTTCCCAGCCCCTTTACATTGTAAAAGAGGGGGAACTCACACATGGGAAGCTTAGCACAAAGCAGTTCAGGTGGCTTAACTAGCTAGACATAAAGCACTGTTTGATCCTACAAAGACTAATGCTGACGTCTGGAAATCATAAGCCTTTTAAAGCTGCTTTAATGTTACAGTACAGGTCAATATTCTCCACTGGAGGAGGCCGTTTCCTTTATGAGCAGTGACTTATTTGGGGTAAAGTAGGAAATTGCAGTTTTGTTAAGTTCACTGGTCATACAGTAAGAGAAGTCAACTTCTTGTCTCTCTGAACCTAAAAATGAAAGGCACCGACTTGACATTTGTACCCTGTACTGGAGTGAATGCTGCAGTTTTTGAGGTGTTACCTATGCTTGACCTGACTGACCTGCCTGGCTGTAATATGATGCGCCAGCACGCGGTTCAGATACAAGCGCTTGTTAAGCAACCTGGCCAGATAGAAGATGCAACAACTCAGGCATCAAAAGCTATCTTAAATAACAAGCTGAGCAAAGGAAAAATGGTATGCGTTTAAAAAGTCCCGCAAGGCCAATCAGTCATAGGAGAGACTGAGGAACATTTGGAGAAGGACCAGTGGACGTGTTTGTTTTCGGGTGGTGTTTGAGTCTGGAAATTGTTTTTATAAGTCATTTCCAAAGCAAAGAAAGAAAAGACCTGATTCTTCTTTCACTTCACATCCTTAAGTGGATCCAGTTACATACTTCCTGATTTTTCATTCCTATGTCCATATATCTTCCCTGTTGCACAACCAAGTAGTATACAACGGCCTTTTCAGCCATAAGGCAGTGTTGGTATGTCTGACTGTCGGTGGCTGCACAACTTAGGTACAGACTGAAATATCTTACATGATGGATTGCCATGAAACTACTGATAATATACAGACATTAATGGTCCCCGGAAGATGAAGCCTACAGACTTTGGTGATCCTCTGACTTTTCCTCTAGTGCCACCGTGAGGATGACGTTTGTGCTTTTGAGTGAACAGCTAATTTTGGGTGCATTGTCATGAAATATGGTCCAGACATTCCCTCATTTCTCCTCAGGATGATTTATAATCACTTTGGAGATCCTGTGACTTTTCATCTAGCGCCATCATCAGGTCAAAATTTAATTTCGGTTTATGATTAGATACTCGCAAAACTAATGACATCCTCAGCTGTACTTTCTGTTTAGCGCTAATTAGCAAATGTTAGCATGCTAACATGCAAAACTAAGATGCTAAACATTATACAGATTACAACTACTTAACATCAGCATTTTAGAATTGTCATTATGAACGTTAGCATGCTGACATTAACATAAAGCTCAAAACACTGCTGTACCTAAGCACAGTACCTTACAGAGCTGCTAGCATGGTTGTAGACTCTTAGTCTTGTCATCTAAAAAGTTCAAAATGAAATATATGGCTAACACAAAGACAGGAATATTCTATCTAAGAACTTTACTTGAATCCTAACAACCACAATCATAACACTGAGGAGGTTTTCCCAAAAAGCTACAAAAGAGAAATAAAAGTTGGAATAGAAACTGCTGTTTTGTAGGTTGATGATAGATGCATGGAAGCAGCAAACAGAGAAACTCGCTTGAGTGTTTTGCCTCGGTCATGACCTAGGCAAACTAGCAACACTAATAGTATTTTCCAAAATGAGCGTGATAAGCACACACCCGAGATTTCTTAAAACTGCTCACCCAGTATGATCTCCTTCTTTCTCAGGTACTTTCCTTACCCATAATCAGCCGTTTTTAGAGGCGGGTAAATAGAAAACAGATGCTGGCTCACACACAGGAAGCATTTTAAAGGTTTGGATGTAACTGTTTGTGACACGCTGTGATGATTCGGTGGGCCAGCCCAGGCCAGCTGTGTGCTTTTCTTGGGTAATGATAAGGGGTGTACTCTGTGGCACTGTGTACATCTTCACCTATTTCCTATATAAGGATGAAGTTTTTGATGAGAGCATCCTGCTTCAAACAATCCATGACCAAAACCAGGTCGCTGAACAAAAGGAGTCAAGCTTAAAATGATTGGTTTTGCTGGAAGGAGGGATTTCTGTGAGTATAGTTCAAGTTATTAAAATTTGCAGACAAAGTTTTTAAAGTTTATTAAAGTTACTCTTGGGGGCCGTTGTTTTTGTCGGTAGAGTTGGGTCATCCTTTTTGGGTGGGATATAGTGTGTGTGAATGTGTGTGTACCGAGAGAGATTTCTGTGTTATTCTGTTTGCGTAGGTTGCTCTGTTTGTCACTGCAAATGTCTGTATTTGACTGGGCATTTATGTTCTTTTTTTGGGGGGGTGAGGAGATCAGATTACAATTTGGGTGTTCTTCTCTGGCAACAAAGAGCAGTGCTATCATCAAACAGGGATACACATTGTTCTCATTTAGCTTTGCACGGGAGAGGAGAGGCTTGGCAGAAAGCAGCAGAGGCCCTCTCTGTTGATACAAAAAGGTCATTTATAATTTATTTGTAAAATTTATAATTTTTATAATTTAAGTGACATTTAACTGGAAACATTTGACAAAAGACTTATCAGAGTATGTAAGTGGTGTGTTAAACAATACTTATGACAACTTGACTAGAGTAGACTGCATACTAAATGGCGATATACAGTTTGGCCCAAGTTGATTCTCTTACTTTTGATCTGATTGCACCCACAATTAGTTCTCAATATTTGTTGATCAGTGTTTGACTCATGCATGACTAAACAAATGTGTACTCCAGATAGTTTTTTTAATCTCATAATCAGTGACAGCAGCCTTATGTTGATTTTTAGCAGATTCAATTCCAATTTTTCTTTTGGAAGATATGTTTAAAAAAGGATTACTTCAATGAACTGAAATTTTTTCAAAAATCACAGTAAAACAAGAATTTGCCTGCAATTTGTTTTGCTCAGTAAATCAAAGCTGCGTAAGAATTAGCCAGCTGTCTGAAATGAATATTTATGGCTAATAGTTGGGCACTGTGGTGGCTTGAGGTTTAAGATGTGTACCATATAACTTCAGCATCCTTGGTTCCAATCCAGACAGTGTCTCTCTTCCTACATTTCCTGTTTTACTCTACAAGCTGCTACAAAATGCCCTAATAAATACTTAAAAAACGCTTACAGCTTAAAGCTAAAGATCTCTATATTGCACATAATTTAATGGGAAAAAACAAGGCATTTTTATAGAATTGACATACAACTGTTTACCTTCTTACTATTTAATTACATACAGGCTGTATGGTACTACTGCAACAGTAGTAGCATATAGTAGTTTAATATCTGAGAATGTTTTTTTCAATGTAAATTTACAGAATATTGCACAAGGCAATCATTCGAATTCTCCCTCTCACCTTCTTCTCTTATCATAATAAGTTGCATTATAATCCAATACTGTATTTTGCTTCAGTGGTGTGGCAGCAGCGTTGTCCTCCTGTGATTATAGTTCCATGTGTGTAAATGTGAGACAATGGTTAGAATCTTAAGTAACATTGACAGTACTGGCGTGGTCCGGAGACAGCTGGCACATAGTCTCTTCTCTGAAAAAATGCCCTCTTGGTGATGCTCCAAGCATTTTTGGCCAATACTTTTAACGGTTCAGCACACTGAAATGTTGGATATTTTACTATACATATCAGCATCTACATATTTGGAAATTCATCCCCTAACATGATTCTTAACCCAATGTTATGCTGCATTTGGCTGGAATGACGACTGAAAACCTCCACAACAAAGAGATGAGATTCAAGTAGAGTGTTTGCCAATATGCAGACTAGTGGTCCATTAAATTGCTTGCTGACAGTCGCAGCCACTACAGGGCCACTGAGTGTAATTGAGTGGACAAGCTGGTTCATGTTGTAGTGTGTTTGTGGTGTGCTGACAGATGAGAACAGTAGGAGTTTGGCTCTCACTTGGGGCTTGACTTTTTTAACAGGTTTTAGTTCCCCAATGCTACACCTGCTCCTGTAGTGGAAAACGGGTACAAACAAGTGTTTGCAAAATACTGACTCATACATTGTTCTGTTTGTGGTACAGCTGAAGCTCTCAGTACTGTTAAGGCACAATACATTTTAGAAACGTATTCATCATGGCAGAATAAATAGTATGTTATCTTTAAAGGGATAGTTCAACATTTTTGGAAATACGGAACGCTTATTTGGAGTTACATTGAGAGAGTTAGATGAGAAGATTGACATCACTCTGTCATGTCTGTACAATAAATATGAAACTACAGCCTGCAGAGAGTTATCTTGGCTTAGTAATAAAGACTAGAATTAGGGGGAAACAGCTAGCCTCTCCCTGTCCAAAGGTAACTAAATCTGCCTAACTCCTGGTAAACCCTGATGAAACCACTTGAACTGTGGTTTTTAAATTGATTATAAAAACAACATAACATTTTAATTAGTGAACCTCTGAGATGCTGTTAGACAGATTTTATTACCTTTTGAGAGAACCAGGCTAGCTGTTTCCTTTCTTTGCAGTCAGTCTGTATGATAAGCTAACTGTTGGCTGTAGCTTTATATTTATTGCAGATATTAGAGTGGTATTGATATTCTCATCTAACCCTCGGTAAGAAAGCAATAACGTTTAGTTCCTAAAATGTCAAACTGTTCCTTTAAAAATTTAATTACATAGTCTATCCAAAAGACACTTGGTTCCTCATTAAAATCACACCCCATTGTAGTGAAATATCATTGTACCTTCTGCCCAGAAACAGATCTCTGCCCGTTGAATGCTGAGTCTTGCCCCAAGGGCCCACCTGTGAGGTGCTGAGGGAAGGAGTAGTCTTTACCACAGTGAGCAGATTTTATACGTCATGCACAAATAAATGCCAGCCTAATGCCATCAAAGTAAATGTTGACCAGCTCGTATAGCTCTGTTGGCAGAACTGATTTTTCATACATGCATATTAAAAACATTCTGAATTAAAGGCATGTTTAAACATTTTGGGAAATATGCTTATTTACTTTCTTGCCGAGAGTTAGATGAGAAGATTGACATCACTCTGTCATGTCTGTACAATAAATATGAAACTACAGCCTGCAGAGAGTTATCTTAGCTTAGTAATAAAGACTAGAATTAGGGGGAAACAGCTAGCCTCTCCCTGTCCAAAGGTAACTAAATCTGCCTAACTCCTGGTAAACCCTGATGAAACCACTTGAACTGTGGTTTTTAAATTGATTATAAAAACAACATAACATTTTAATTAGTGAACCTCTGAGATGCTGTTAGACAGATTTTATTACCTTTTGAGAGAACCAGGCTAGCTGTTTCCTTTCTTTGCAGTCAGTCTGTATGATAAGCTAACTGTTGGCTGTAGCTTTATATTTATTGTAGATATTAGAGTGGTATTGATATTCTCATCTAACCCTCGGTAAGAAAGCAAAAACGTTTAGTTCCTAAAATGTCAAACTGTTCCTTTAAAAATTTAATTACATAGTCTATCCAAAAGACACTTGGTTCCTCATTAAAATCACACCCCATTGTAGTGAAATATCATTATACCTGCTGCCCAGAAACAGATCTCTGCCCGTTGAATGCTGAGTCTTGCCCCAAGGGCCCACCTGTGAGGTGCTGAGGGAAGGAGTAGTCTTTACCACAGTGAGCGGATTTTATACGTCATGCACAAATAAATGCCAGCCTAATGCCATCAAAGTAAATGTTGACCAGCTCGTATAGCTCTGTTGGCAGAACTGATTTTTCATACATGCATATTAAAAACATTCTGAATTAAAGGCATGTTTAAACATTTTGGGAAATATGCTTATTTACTTTCTTGCCGAGAGTTAGATGAGAAGCCAGTTAGCTTAGTTTAGCATAAAGGCTGGAAACAGGGTGAAACCACTAGCATGGCTCAGATTAAACAAACCAAATATAACAAAATGTGTCCCACTCAGTCCAAAATCGAAACACAAATAGAATCAGTTAAATCTGCTGATACAGGCCAGTGATGTCCAAGAGGAGGATCAGCAGAGAAGGTGGAGTAATGGCAGAGGGGAATTTTGTTGAAAGGATGAGAAAAACATTGGAGAATGATCCGTAGAGCTGATGAAACATGGATGTTAAAACCTCAAAACATCTAAGTCTTGCCGAAACATTTAAAAGTCTTCTATCATCGATCCTCTCTGTGCCTGAGTAATATAAACATGGCTTTGCCAGAAAACTTTTCTTTGATTCTTGCTGCACATATTCTTAGGGGTGCCCCAAAATTGTTTAGTACTCTTTGCTGAGCAACTGGCTGACAACATTTGGCACTCCAGACACACAAAAGCACAATCTGTCCTATCCCATAAACTACAGAGAGGTCAGAGTGAGGGCACAGAGGGCCAAAGGACGCAGGCTGCTTTCTCACTTATCATCTTTGCAATACACCCACTGTTTTCCGTTGTAGTGTGATTTAAAGCTATTGTGTGGGAATGAGCTTTTACTAGTTACAATAATGTCATTATATGATTTGCAGCTCGAGCGCTAGTATGGTGTAGTCACTAAAGCGCCCATTCCCGCGATGTGGAACTGTTGTGCTTGGATTCACAGGGGAGCTGTTTACTGTGGCACCACTCATTCTAGCCATTGTTTCTGCACTCATAATGACAGACTCAGCCACAATAGAAATCAAAATGGAGACTCTGTGCCAATGTGATATGCATGTAAACTCCAAGTTCATGGGGCCAGAGGTGAGGAATGGGCCTTGATGAGAATCAAAAAAATCATAAAAGCTGAGTGACTCAGAGATCAGAGTAGATTCACATGGATATGGTGCATTATTACATGTTACAGACTGTATAAATATCATAAATGACACTCACCTCCACAACTTTAAAATGTGTTTCATTTATTTATAATTCCCCAAATATTTTTCCACTGCTTTATTTCATTAAATGTGTGGTAACAGATGTCTACTTTCTTCCATTGAGTGATGACTATAATTAGCCAGAGCGCTGATGTCTGGATTGTCCATGTAATCTGCTCTGTTCAGTCTCTGGGATATTTAAACGGTCCTATAAGTGAATCAGGCAGCACATCTGCAAATTAATGAGGCATGCTGCGTACAATTTCATTCCTTGTAGATGCAGACAACCCAGAGTGATTTCTAATGGAAATTTATCATAGCTGATGACTGAGGGCTTTGCCTTACAAGAAACAGAGTTGATGTACGTTATATATATATTGCTGCAAAGTGGGTGTGAGGCAGGTTGTCAAAATTGGCTTTGTATTATTGTATATAAAAGTTCAGCTGCTGCAGTGCCAATTAAAGTTTCACCGCAATTTACACTCTGTCACTCTACGTACAGACTAATAACTACATTTCAGTCAAAGTCTTATTTGCCTGTCATGCCAAGGCCAAGTAGATCATTCTGAGGTGTGACATTCTGCGGGGAGTTCCTCTGTTTCAAGGCCATTATAAACACTGGTCTGACAGGCAGGTTTTCCCTGTAGGGCTTTTCAGTTACCCAGCCCAGTCATGTTCTCCAGCTGCTGATGGAGCGCCAAAGCTTACAGAAAACAAGAGATTCTGCAAGACAGGTTCCAGTGACCCTCTGTCCTGTGTTTCCTTCATAAATCAGCATTTAGTATTCACCCAGACCCTGAGTTTTAAGACAAGTAGAGCGGAGGAAAGCAGAGCAGGGGAGGAGGTGCGACTGCTATCCAGCTAGATAAAGGCTTGTGCCAAGGACTGAACAAATAAACAAGGGGATGATTATTTCAGCACACACGACTCGGCTAATTCAGAGTGAATTAAGGGTGCCCCAGCTCACAGCGCCAATAAGCCAAACCCCTGTCGCTCTCAGCCCTAGCCTCTGTTTTCTTAACTAATGCCCTCCACGCTCAATCCCCGGGCCTGTTTAATCAGTTTAAGATCTGCGTTGGATCTACTCAGCATTCACGAATGAAAACGTCAAAGGAAATTATATGAATGAGCCAATTCACACATCCTATGTGTGATTTCAGACTTGATCAGTGTGTTGGGTCTCATTGAATATTCACTGTAGCTCTCTCTGTGCTGATCTGCTATGCTGTTTCTTTTTTTGCTAATACCCAAACCTGCAACGGAAACAGTTGACACATTGACATCAAGGAGTTTGGAGTTCCTCTCCCCGTCTTGAAGTACAGACAGTATGAGATGTTTTATTTTATGAGATGATACATCATAGCCACGCATTTGTCGCAGAATGTAAATAATGATTCACTTAATGTCTGAAGCAAACTATTACTCCTTGAAATAATCCAATTAATCCTCCTCTTTTTGGGCAAGCTCCCCTTATTATGAGACTCATTCCAAGTGGATGGTTTGCAGATGTTTTCTCAACGAGACTCATCAGTGAACTTCACCCTGGCTTGCTGCTGTACCAGGGCTTGGATTACACTCTTTTGGTTTTTCTCATGGTTAGATGGAGCTGAAGGTAGATAAAAGAAGGAGTGTTATTCTATGATTAGAGCCGGAGCAGCTCCTTAATGACTAGCACCCCCTCCACACCCCCACTCTCCGCCCATTCCCCCACTCCCTCCTCCTTCCAGATCAGTCATCAGCCGTCTGGTCTCTCTGGCCAGCATCACGTAGACCACAGACCTCTGGTCCCCATTAGTCCCCCCTCCCCTTGTATAGTATCTCTGAGTCCGATGGTTAAAAGACCAAGGCGGGTTCCGTTCCACATTAGTTTTGGCCTGGTATCTGGCCTCAGCAGCGTTTTTGTGGCGCTGCCCTGAAGCACTCCATGATGATTGAGTGGCGCTGAGTTTCCCCTGCTTTGATGCCCAAAAGGTTCCTTGGTAGTGCATGGATAGATTGTGACATTTATTACTGACTATTTGTTCTGGTTTCTTCATTTTGTGACAGAGGGAGATTGTTGGAGATGGTTTGAGTGTCTGTATATGTTCTCATATATTAACAAGGGGGTGAATTTGTGTGTATTCCTATGTGTCTTGCTCTCATGGTCCAAAGTCACTGAGTCAGAGGAAACAGAGCTGGGGGGGAAATGAGAGTGTTCGTCAGGTCCTGTTCCTGTTGTCGATTTTGTCACTGTGTCCAACAAGAATCAAATAGGAAGACATGACTTCATCACTATTGCACTGGAACTATGTCTACACCTCAACAGGATCTGAATCAATATCACAGCCGGGATAGAAATACCTTGTCCATGTCATTTCCATTTGTGACTTATTTCATTGGTCCAGGTGCCAAATTTCAATACAGCTCCACAGATAAGCATGTAAAATCCACGACTAGACCAATATGAATTGTGGATTTAAACTATATTTAAACAAGGAAAGTTCAAAGATTATCTGTTCCCTACTTTCTGTGTGCCAAAACATATCTAAGCACAGTCAGGGAATGAAATGAAACAAATTAAAAGCAGCACAAAACCAATATTTTTTCCGTTCACTGGAATTTTAGGGATCCAAGAATAAAACTGGAATTGCTCTTGACAACAACTAGCTGTCCATTATTTTTGGAAGCTTTTGTATACATGTTTCTGTCAAGTTATTATGTTCATATTTTAACATACATTTTGAAGAACATATACTCTCTGTGCTCCATATAGTTTTTCTGTGGTGCCTCAGCACTGTGCTACACTTAAATGTTTTTTGCTGGTTATCCTCCTGGCAGAAGACAAGGTTTTGGCTGAGACAAGTAGGTATCTTATCAGCCTCTGAAACAAATGTCAATCGACATAAGATTCTTTTGGTTTATTTTTTTTGGTCTCATTTTAAAACAACATAATACTGCCAAACACACAATGATAGCCTCACAATAATTTCCTTTAGTGGATTTTCCCCCCCCTCTTCTAACATAAAAATTCTCCCTTTTGCATTTACTTATACTTTAACAGATCATTTGAGGGAGCACATGGTGTTATATCATGCTTTATCTGATATGCAAACGAGGGTGCGACAGTACAATTTGCCTCAAACCACTTCCTCTGACATGCTTCCAATTTAACAAGGACCGGCCAGTATTCACAAATGTGCATATTCTAATTGTTCAATTGCATAACAACAGTGTATGTGATTATTTTGAATACCCTCTTTCTGTTGGTCAAAATAGTAAAACAACCAATCAGGGAGCTCTCTGTATCTCTTTCCATCCTTGGTATCTGCTGAGTGACAGTGGCCATGGTAACTGCTAGGCTCTGTGTGGCTCCCATTGCACCCCCGCTGTGCAGCATTTGATGGCAGTTAAACGTGTTTTGGAGTAATTGGGTTGTGGACCGGATGAGATATGTCCCCTAAGGTGTGACAGAATGTGAGAAATTGAGCAGGTGGTGGAAGCCCAGAGGCTCTCCCATATGTATCAGAACATTCAAGCCAATGGTTATTTCCTTACCAGGTGTAAACCACTCCGCTCTGTCATCCTAGCTGTGTGAAAGCAGGGAGTGTGTACAGGTCTGGAAAATAAAATCAAATTATACTGTTAGATAGGGATGTAACAATATATATTGCAATATTAACTAAATTTGACCACTTATGATTCAAAAAAGTACAAATTTATGTTTGCAGCTACTAAAAATGTCAGTGGAGGCAGTTAATTTCATGGGCTGTCTCAAATGCTGTCTTAAAATGTCAGCAGCCTAATAAAAATGTCCAACTCCAGAAATCTAAAATCTGTTAACTTACAGTTGGTAGTCAGCTAAAATATTTGAAGATTTTTTTTCTCCAGCTAAGTTCCGACATTTGCGTTATGGGGACATTTTCATTCTTCAGTTATTCAGTTTTTATTTCATTTAAGATATTCTATGATTTGCATTGAATTAAAACAAATAAAAGAAAATTTTGCTTGACAGTTTATTCTTGACCATGGACACAGCAGTTGACAAAACAATTTCAGTTTGCTCAGTTTTCATGGAACTGTAGATGTTGAATCCTTACATTATTCTGAATAATGTAATAATCTAATAAGGTAATAATGTAATTATGTCCACGCTGGCTTGAAAATTGAAAACACAGTGACTGCACAATGTAGACCTCAGGAGGAATTAATAACGAATTTTATGCTGTACAGTCACTGTTCTTACTGTTCCTACTGCTGCAATTTGACAATACTGCAAATGTGACCTGTTACATTGCATTTTTTGTGTGAATAAAAGCGATACAGGAGATCATAAGCTACTTGCAGCATATTCTTGAATCAAATTTAGCAGCCACTGGTATCCCCAAAATGCACACCAGATCCAACTCAATTGACAGAAGTGATCCGAATGGATCTGCATTTCCCGTGTCCTGGCAAGTGACGAGTGCTGTAACTGAGTAGCATGAGCCTATCACCGTGTGTAGAGATGACATCAGACGGATGCCATGTGAAAGGAACGAGCTGTCACATTACATGTGTACCAACATCCATGAACAGTGCCAAGGCCATGCCAAACATGATCAGGTGTCACAGTGGCGGCAGAGGCTGACCAGGTGCGTGACATCACCCGGTATCACAGCCCAGAGGGGTAATGCCAACCGCACTGCCATGTGGCACAGCGGGAAGCATGCAAGAAGGAGGCCAGAGCCAAGGATGATACTGTATCAGCGGGTTTTATCCTCTTGTTGTTTTAGGGAAAGATCTAAAATGTCTATGTGAGAAAATTCAGAGAAAATCATTTATTTTCTATTATTTTTTCATCAGTATTTAATATTTTAGAGCACTTTAGCTGTTCCATTTTATACTACTTTGTACTCCTATTCCACCACATTTCAGAGGGAAATACTGTCCTTTTTACTCTGCTACAGGTTCTTCCATACAAAGCATATAATCAACAAGTAAAATATGATTCCATGTTAAACATTAAGCATCAATCTAGTAGTATATAAAGTAGCTAACATTGGCCAAATACAACATTGAAATGCTGTTGACAACTTACTGTATCAATAATGATAGTCCAAAAATTTAATCTACATTGTAAAATTACTCCATGCTATTCTGAATAATGAGTACTTTTACTTTTAATACTTTGAGTAAATTTTTACACTTTTTTACTTTTACATGAGTAGTGTTTTGAATGCAGGCCTGGAGTATTGTTATTGTGTGTGGTATTGTTACTTTTTCTTAAATAAAGGATATGAGGTCCTCTTCCTCTGAGTCTGACGTGACATGTCAAAGCAGAAGCTGTGTCAGAGCAGAGGGGACCTTCTAGGAATTACAGGATAAATCTAAGCGGTGTGCGAAATGATTAATAGGAAGAAAAAGAAGAAGAATTCCTGCCAAAATTATATTGATTCCATTTGCCTTTTCCAAGGTTCTTGAAAATCTTTGTGTTTTTTTGGGTACTCATACTTGTAATACCTCATCAGGACTGAAGCTGCTCACAGCTTCTAGAAATATGCAACCTGTGAGGAAGGGTCAAGAGTAGTCATTGCATGGGAGTGTACTAGAGAAGGAACCATCGTCTTACAGTCTCTCTGACAGATCAGTGGATCATCATGTCATGTTTTCTCCATGCATTCACACTACATAAAATGTGTAGACACAAGCCTTTGTATGCCATATGCAGGCGTACAAGGGCTTTGCTTAAGCTTTTGGAGCCATGAACCCGAACTGATAAACAAAAGACTCCCAGTTCCTGTGCTTGGCACCATAAATCTACAGTGTCCAGAGCATAAAGGAAGTATGTTTAAATCATCAGTGAAGTGCTGTTGCTCATTCATAGGGAAAAATGCATTTCCATGATACCTTTAAGGATAAACATAACTACCGGACTGAGTGGGATACAATGGTGTGAAATTGTACCCTGGTGCAGGACATCTACTCGGCATAGCAACAGCACAGGATAGTGTGCCAGTCATAGGGATTAAGTTGTTTTGAAGCCACAGTTGATTGTACAGCAGATAATGAGAGGGAGCGACTCAGCCCATACAGCCAGGGAATGGTGTGAGATAGCCTCCAACAAAGCTGCATAGCCAACAGCCTGTCTGTACTAGGAAGTGTGTTTGTATTTGTATGTGTGTGTACACTACGCAGAAGAGGGTACGTGTGATTGTACGTGTGTTAACGTACGTGTTTCCATCTGTTTGTATACACATGGTAATCTGAATCAACCGTGAAACCTGAGCAGGCTCTCCCACCACGTGTTTAATTATTCAAGGTGCTTTGGCTGAAAACTCGATCACCTGGAGGATCCGTTCTTACTGCCACACGCGCCCCCCGCTCGCGGCTGCCCGGGGAGAGAGGGGAGGAGGGACAGAAAAGGAGACCACTGGAAAGGAAAGAAGATACCAAACTTGCTCTCTGTGGTATGTTCACCTAAACAGGCAGAATGAATTGCCCAAACATGGTGTATAATACCCAAGGTGCCATTTGTAAATCTGCGAAGCTGTCATTGCCATGTAGAGGAATTATTAGACACACTGAGAGATTGCTTGGGGATTACATCGTCATCGTCTACGTCAAGTCTGCTCCGGACGGCTCTTAATCTTCTTTATATTTTCTTAACTTAAATTTTCCTAGAGTTTCTCTAAAAATTTGTCTGTCCTTGATTATTTGAATCAGGACATGTCAACTTCCAGTATCCTCCTAATCCCCCACAGTTTCAACAGCAGCTGACTTGATTTCGTCCAACCTTATTTGCAGAGGAAAGCAAATTGTGGCCTTTTCACCATCTGGTGATATGCCTATTCCCCAAAATAGAGTCTTTTCCAGCCCAGTCAGAGGTCCCAATTGTATTAACAGCATTGGGCACAAGACACCTGGGAATTAACCCTCTCCCTAAGTATACTATGGGGACAAGCGCCCCGGCTCTTGACGGGAAGTCAAGCCATGAAAACAGTGAATTTTTTTCGGTTTTGTAGCTGTGAAAGGTGTCTTCCCAGGGAGCAGAGTTGCTCTATAACCCTCCAACTGGCAGGGAATTACTTGGTTCAGTAGAGCAGGGTGCTGAGGCTGTTCAACATCCTTGTGCCACACAGCCCTAAAGGATCATGAAGCCTCCTGAGGGGCAAGAAGGTCCCACAGATACTTATTCTGGTTCCTGTCAGGCCAGCCAGCTCCCACTGTGGTTTTGATGAAATTTGTGGTGAACTTTTCAGGCAGAATGTGAAAGTGTATGCATTTACTTTACAGTATTATCATAATATTAGGTGCAGTGGGGTCCAAAAGTCACTTTCCCTTTCAAGTGATTGGGAAAGTGGTCACCATGAATAACCAGGCACTGTATGCCTGGAAATCCTTTCATTCTAACATCCCATGGGAATGGAGAAAATTTAAAGGTATTATTATTCAATATTCTTTGGTATGATGCACTATTATTTAACGATTTCATTGAAACAATGTGTATCACAAATTGATGTAGTGCTCCTAAGAGACATATCCTAAAAACATGTTACATTGTTTGCTGGCAATAAAATGAACCTCATGTGTTTGAAGGGGCCCCTCACTCAGTCATATAAACCCCTGAGGCAGCAACATAAACATTGGTGAGCCTATGATTATCTGGTAAGCTTAATGAATATTCACATTCAGCAGACTGACTGTGAAGCTGAGATAGCAGCTGGGGCCCGCGGCCTGGGGCCCAGATACCCTACTACTGCTTGTTGGAAGAGCTGCTATTCATCTGTATGAAGAGATGACGACTACAGCCAGGCTCCCCAACTGTTGCCAGGACTGGACTGGACTGGTCATGCCTAAAGAACTGGGAGGACATGAAAGAAATAGGTTAGACATTTCTGGTGATTACACAAAAATAAATTCATGTAAGGATGACTACCATGGTTTAGCTATTCTTCACTCGTAATCTCTAGTGATGAAGAGATGTTTTAATCAGACAGCAGCAGCCACAAAATGGTTTGATGTTTATGAAAATCGTGCACAATATAACTTAATATTCCCACCCAAGACAATGAAAATAAAAGATCAGGCTATGAAATTTGCTTCTGCTGAAACAGATACAGTAGCTCAAGTACTCCTCCATTATCTTGTTCAGGGTCCCCATTGCTAGTTTTACTGATGAAAACAGAAGTGGGCCCAAGTAGCTTCCTTTTAGGACACCAAGGGAAATATTGGTTTGTATCTGTTTAAAAATAAACTGCTAGAGAAAGAAAAATATGAAGATTTTACATGTGAATGAATGAAGTATTCATATCTCTATGTGTGCGGAGACATAACAGTAAGTAGTAGTAAAATAAAATGAAACTACTTATTTCTGAAAATTTTATAAAGCACAGAGATTGTTCAACTGGGTCAAAAAATTTGAATCAGTAAAATAATTTCCCTCTTTGAATTTAGATATGATTTCCTGTTCTTCTCAAAGTTGTGACAGCTCCATGACTTGCTCCATTATTAATATATTGTATATCTTCTGAGATTAAAACGCAACTTTGATCATATCTGAATGTTAACTGAAATAGAACATAGACACTTTGCAGATCATAAAGGATGGTAGAAGAAACGTATTGTTTCGCATTTTCATTGTGACTATTACTTGTTTAGTTAAATAATAACCAGTGATGCAGACATAATTAAACACCTGTCATGTCTCTCACAACAATAATATAAAATGGCACGACTGAACCAACTGCAGTGATCACTCTGGCTTTAATTGCTACCTGGAGAACACACAGGTGTGCTTTAACTGCACACTCAAGTCATAAAACAACTGTTTCTGCTGGTCTCTGATTCTCATAATGGACTTTATTAGATGTTTTATCAGTGATTTGTACTTACATCCATCCATTAAACTGTTACTGACCAAATGCTCCTTTTGAGATTGGAACAAGACTAAAATATAGCTCTTTCACTGTACATGATGGTCTTAATGGTATTTTTATAGTAAGTGTTCAGTTGGCCCCTGTACAAGAAAAATAAAGTGTGAGGTCAGTCAAAAGTCTTTAAAATCTCCAAGCATATATAGGCTTACTGGCTTATTGTAGATGTATAGGATATGATACTCCAGTAATGGGTTGTGATGGTGGAAAGTTTTGTTTGAGATCAGCAGCTCTAAGACCTAATTTTCCTATAATGTTAGTGTCATATTGTATGAACTATTTTGCTGTAGGTATATTTGGTTCATTAGTTACAACCTTTGTTTCACACCATGAGAGTCCTGGGTTTGAATGGTTTTCGTCTGGGTGCTCTGGTCTCCTCTCAGAGTCCACAAACATGCTGGTTTGTTGAATTATAATCTAAATATGCGTTTTACTGTGTCAACCCTCTCATAAACTGGTGATCTGTCCAAGCTGGACCCTGCCTCTTGCCCATTGCTGTACTAGACTCCAGCCCCTGAGTTGCTGCATAGGATACGTGGTGCAGAATATTGCTAGTTGGATGGTATTATAATTCACTTGTCAAAACAGAGCTGTCTTACTCAGTGCAATTAAATTATTACTGAACATAAAGGACTTTAACCCTGCGCCCTGTCAAATAACAAAACCAGTTGCTTTTGCTGTTTGTGTATCTACCACATACAGGAAAATACAAAAAACTCCATTTAATGTAGGCACCAACTTTGTGTGGCTTTGACACCTTCACTCTATGTGAGTATTTTTGTCTATATTAAATTGTGCATCAGTCAACTAAAGCATTTTTTTAGTAAGGCCAGTTGTTGCTGTTTTGTGTCACATATCTTTCTGTTTATCACTTTTGAGTAAAGTATCCCTGTTTTCCCGTCTACATCTAATGATGCAATCCTATGCCCCATTACCAAACACAGCAGTAAATATCCCTTTGTTGTTGGAACCCTGAGAAAAGGAAAAAGCTTTGATCACTTTTCCTGGAACTCACAGCATACATAGTTGCACAGAATCAGGGGTTTTTTTCCTCACTGAATGAGACTTGGTGGTATAGAGATAATGAGCATCAACTCAGAAACAACAGCCAGCATCTCAGATATCATGTCTGACATATCAAAAATAAACAAATAAATAAATAATGGAAGGATGCAAAATTTACACCCTTATCATCAAATTTAATCTTGGGTGATGTAAACAAGTCCAATTTTATTATGTGGGAAAAAACCAAAGGGCAGTATTGATATTTTCATTGGCATCCCTGATATGCAATGGCTTGGTGTGCACTGTTAACACAAGAGCATCTGCATCTAGAATTTAAGTCTAAACCAATCATGCCAAATTTTTACACTGAAGGAAAATATGTAAGGACAATATGAGAAAAGAAAAACATGTTGTCCAAACATAATACCCCTTTTCATCTAGCACCAGTACAATTACTTTACTTCATCCACACTCGTTTGTCTGCAAAAGATTAGAAAGCAAGACTTGTACAAAGAAAAAGCAACGCTATAAATAAATAAATAATTACATAAATAGGATAGTATAGTATAGTTTAATATAGAATAGCATACTATAATTTAGTATAGTTATAGTATAGTATAGTATAATTTAGAATAGTATAGTATACGTATAGTTATATTATAGCATAGTAAGGTAAGTAAGTATTAGATAAAAAATGTATGTCATTTGAAATAACATACAAATAAGTAATAATTTAATATTTTCCATTAAAATAATAAACCTCTGCTTATGCCTTTAATATGCATATTTTAGCTGACCTGCCGTCAGCATGAGATGGCTTACTTGACAGACCACTGCAAAGGGTCAAAATCAGTTGGAGTAACCAGGTCGGCAGGTCACACAGTACAACCTCTAATGTCAAGCCCCGAGGATGCTTGTGTAAAACTGAGTCCTATCCATTTACAGTGCTTACATACAGTATAGCAATGCCACATACACACTCACACACATATAGACACACTTGCAGACGAACGAGGCCTCATCCCAGAGGAGTAGTAGAGGATTAGAGAGCAAAGACAAGAGGATATCCATGAGGAAGTATCTGTAATTGGGGTGCAGTGGGGGGCAAAGGCTCATGCGGAGCAGCATTCCAGAAAACACAGATTTTAACAATAAACTAGGGCCTGCTGTCCACACATTTAATAAAGCCACATAAAATGCATCTAATACCAACTGGCCCAACTTCTAATAATAATATTGATCTTACTGAATATGTCTCTCAATACAACTCTCTGCGGTCTATTCATATGGGGTGGATGTTCCCCAGATGTTGCCTTAATACTACTCCTCATACAACTGGGGCTCATCGGTGGTAAAGAGAGATGTGTGAGAGAGACAGCCGTAAACTGAGTCATCTTGAGCTGTCGTGTTATTTAACTCGGCTGTCACCAAAGTCTGCTCTTTACACTTGTTGGAGGGGGCTGCATTTGTGCGAAAAGGTGTGCTTTTTCTTCTCTGGTGATTTTGGAGATGTGCAACAGATGAACAAAGGACTTTTGACTTGTAACTTGTTTGTGGCTTTGGAGTGTAACACTAATTTTATTTCTGCTAAATCACACCTCTGTCATTGGATCAAACTATTATCTGTTAGCCATTAGCTGTCCCCTGGAGAGTCCACCACGGGTTCAAGTGTGAGGCATTGTTATGAAACATTACAGTATCAGAATCTCTGCTATACTCTGCCAAGTCATGACGTTTTAATTCCAGGAGAGCATAGGTTGCACATTCTTCCCTTTTTTCTTTGTATTTGTCTTTCTCCATCTCTTCCTATCACTCTTTGTCTTGTTTCCTTTTTTATATCTATTCATCTTTCTCTTTGTCTCTCATCTTTGTCCATTTAACTCTGGTGGTCATTATTCTTCTTTCTGTGTTTTTTTTATCGCTCCCTGTCCACTCTCCATCCATCCATCCTCCCTGCTGTTTGACAGGGCGTGTGTGTTGTTTTTATCCGAGTGACATCGGGTCTCTTCCCAGGGCACGTCCCTTGAACAGCGAGTTCAGCCTGATGACTCCCCTGGGTCCTGCCCCTTCATGAGTCTCTATGTTCCCTCTGTAAATTACAACCTGTCCCACGCACACACAAGCACTCATGGGCACACACACACACTCACCCACCCATCCATGTACACACACTCTTACTCTCACACTCCTGTCATGTAGTTCATACAGTATGCATGCAAGCAGCAACAGACCTTCACATTGCATGTATAGATACTGTATGCACACACATTAACTTACACACAAATGAGAAGAGGCCAACAATCTTTGGCAGGAGCACGTGGGCTTATCTATGTGCACGTGCGCACACACACACACACACACACACACACACACACACACACACACACACACACACACACACACACACACACACACACACACAGTGCATGTTTATTCAGGTATATCCTTCCTGGCTTTCCCAGTAAACCTGTAATAGTTATGTGAATATCTGTCAACCTTTGTGAGAAAGATAGAAACAACAAAAAAAGGAAGAGAGAAAAAGAAGGAAAGAAAAAGAAAAGAATAGAATGGTCTCCAACTGCCAGGGTAACAGGTTTCTTTATGAATGTACATTTTTCTGAGACTCTTTGGATAAATGTTATGACTCTCTGAGAGAATGAAATTGAAAGGTGAAAAGATTCAGGTCACTGAAATGAAAGAGAAAGAGGTCTTCATTGACTCAGAGTGCAAGATCGAAAGACAGAGAGATTAGAAAGAGCAGACTGTAAAAGAAAGACTAAAGAGATTGGGAATATGGGCAATGGACAGATAGAAATTGCCACGGGCTCTGTGATAGCAGTGCTCTAATTAATAGGTTGTAAAAGCAGATGAGCATGGAGGATGTATGATGTCAGTGTCATGGTGCACACACATATACACATACACATATACACTTAGCAAGCCTGCCCATTGGAGATAAACACAGCCACTCTGTGGTAAATTCAGAGTCATTCTTCTCCTTGATTTTATGCAGGATGCTCTCTTAACAAATTACAACATCTACATGAGCAAAGCAGGAACCTGTGTGAATCAACTCACACCTTTACTGAGAATTCCGAGTCAGTTGCTGATTGTTACCTAACAGACTTGGTACCGAACCTTTGTATGGGGAAAAACAATCATGATGATGGATTGGCTGTCCACACTGTATAGTCCATTAGCCCAGATTCACATCCTTGCTAATAAACAAACTCACAACACAAGAACAAGTGGACAGGACAGCAGGCCTGCGGTTTATCTGTGGTGCTGTCAAACTATTTTATGCCTGTACTTTGACCCTTGGGCACTTTACTACTGCTCAGTTAATAAACACAGGTACTATATTTCCTACACCTCACTACATATATATGTCTAGTCCTCTACACAGTTTTTCACCACAAATGACCACCTAACTGGACCTTGAGTCCCAACAATCAGTTTTTTGTAGATCAGTTGATCTCTCCCTTCAATGTTTCCCATTTTATTTCTAAAGCTGAAACTTAATTTATGATTATTTATGTGTGTCCCTGATGTTTTCCTCCAACGCACCTCTCACTGTCACACGCACTTCCACTCTTTGTCATTTGTCATTACAGTAAGAATTTTATTTGTAGGCACCATGACAGTAGGGGAGAGCAGTACTCATTTCCTGCTACTGAATCTTTCAACTCATTGTCCCTTAGAGTGGTTTTCTTCCTATATGTATCAAATTGCCAGTTCTTTGTTTCCATTGCTGATGAAGTGTCTTATTGTGCTTGTCTGACCAGTGGAGTTCCCCAGGGGTCAATCCTGGGACCTGTTTTATTATCCCTTTAGGGGACATTATCTGTTGGTTTGCTGTGTCTCTTTTTATTGCTATACTGATGATGTCCAACTTTAAGTATCTGTGATTCATGGGAAACTTGCAAATCTGGCCTTATTACATAATTACCCTAAAGAAATTAGTGTCTGGATTTTCTCAGAGATTCTTGCAGTTAAACCACAAAAGAGCTGAATTTCTGGTGTTTCAGATAATTGAAATTCTATAACAGCATTTAGCTGTCCTGGCTTCTAACTCAAAGTTGGTGTCCAGAAACCTTGTGATCATATTGTAAATTCCCACTAGAATGTTGAGAAACATCTTAAGCCAGTTATTTACTCCTGTTATTTCCAATTAGGAAACATTGCCAAACTGTGCCTCTTGTGATCTTTCCAAAGTGAAAACAATTTATTTATTTTTTTGTCTCTGCATGTCTTGACTTGATTATTATAATGCTCTGGATTGTGGTTTAAGCGAAGAAAAAATGTAGCACCTCTACAAAGTTAAAAAGTCTGCTGCACAGTTGCTAACTGCAACTCTACAGTGTTTCATACTATATAACCTCAGTTCTGGCTTTGTTACTCTGGCTTTAAGTTTAAACTCAAAATCCTTCTTTTAATGCTCTCCAAAACTTGGCTCCATTATATATCAGTGAGTTGCTGATCCCATACAGATCCACTAAGTCTCTAAGTGCATCAGAACAAGGTACAATGTATTTATATATATATATACAGTTGTCTCACAGACCATCTTTTGCGTCCGATTCCTGCTTGTTCCAATGGACATCAATTCTGTCTCAAACGTTGTCCATCTTTGTCATAATTAGCCACAGTTTGTATGATAAAAAGGTCAGTTGTGAATGTTTGCATCCACTGGCCATTTCAGCCTTGTGTTCCTCTTCCCAGTGGACCATCACCTTTAAACACACACACACACACACACACACACACACACACACACACACACACACACACACACACACACACACACACACACACACACACACACACACACACTTGCACACACTTGCACACACTTTAATGATAAAACTTGATAGGGACCTGCATGTCTGAATCTTACAACCCTGTTTTATTCTTCTACACTGCCCCCTTATAGATCACAAAGGTGGGTGCGATCCTAATGATCATCTAGCAATAATAACACAGACAACTTAGTGTTTAGTATGTGTGTGTATATGTGTGTCTGTGAGTTGAGGAGAAAGGGGGTTTGAAGGAGCGATGGCAGGGGTTGAAGAAGGAAAATGATACTGCAGTAATCCACCTCTCCTTTCACCTCCCTCCTCTATTTTCAATTGACAGCCGCCGCTCTTTTTTTCCCTCCCTCCTTTTATGCATCTCCTCCTCATACCACACATCCTGGTGTCTATTTCTTTCCATTCCTTCCTCCTCCTTTTTCATTCTGTCTTTTTTTTCCTTCCCTCTTTCCCCTCTTTCTCCTATTTCTATTAATCTTTTAAATATTTTAGACCCTTCCTGAACAGTATTTGGTGTTTTTTCTGTTTTATTAGTGAAAATATGGCATGACACACGTGCACATGAAAACATGGGTATGCAACTTAAGTTTCTTTTTTCTGTTGTACAAATCTTTGCTTTTCAGCTTCTTTGTGAGCCTTGTGTGAGCCATTCCTCTTACCCATAATGCATATCAGAACATATTTTTTGACATAGTTTCCATAGTAACAGATTGTAGATTGCTAGAGGAAAGACAACTTGAAAAATCTTATAAAAGCACATTAGTGCATCCTCTTGTTTTCTTCCATTTCTCTCTGCAGTGTGCTTTAATACCCCTTTATCTATCTATCTATCTATCTATCTATCTATCTATCTATCTATCTATCTATCTGCTTTTCTGAAGGGTGATCCCTTACCCTTTACCAGTTATACACCCTCAGTGACCATCAGGGCATGGACTTTGTGATGGTCATTGACCCCTACTGGTCACCTCCAGAACAGCATCTTACTATAAATTATGCAAGGTTAATCACTGATGCCATGATAGATTTTTGTAGTGTTTTTAAAAGCTACTGTTGCTTTTAGGTTCAGCTTGAATTGAAGAATAAAGGACAGTTTTCTCTCTTAGCTGGTCCTTTGTCCAGATCTGCTTTCAGTTCCATCCCTCCCTCTCTCTCCCTCTCTGTTCGGCCCACTCAAACTCCTACGCACTGCTTATCTACCTCTCACCTATATCCTCCTCTCTTCTTTTGCCTCTCTTTCTAACTCTCTCTTTTTATCTGTTAACACATATACACATCTCCAAACCCCTCTCACCAGCCAATCATTGATGCCAACATCCAAGACAACAGCGTCCTGTTTTAACTTCATATCTCAAAAAATGTAAAAAAGAATATAGAGAAACTGGGTGAATCTTCCTCCTGACCCATGTCAGTGGGCTGGCAGTGATCTGGCTTAGTTACAGAAATAAAATGCAAACTTCAGGTGACAGAGGCAATTCAGTAGTTCTATTTTCATTGAGTAACAAGGAATAAGGAAATTAGAAAAATTAAAAAAAAAAAAAATTCTGCGTAATGGTAATATTAGACTGAGGGATGATTGCTTAGTAACCTGTGAAAATTGCATTTTTTCTGCTAGATACAATCCACTATTCACACCACTAGAGATGATAGCTATGTGCATAAATGCCTATAATTTGCATGTGGACAAACACACACACAGACACACACACACACACACACACACACACACACACACACACACACACACACACACACACACACACACACACACACACACACACACACACACACACACACAGTCACACACACACTGAGGGTAAGGCAGTGGAGTGGCTCCCATTTACACACGACTGTAAATTACCCAACACTTCTCAATCAATTATTCATAAATCCGTAATTAATTATGAAACGATCAGTAATCCAACACCAGTCCACTCTGCTTGTGGTTGCCTAGTAACCATGACCCATATTAAATGCCACCATTGTTGCCTGTAACCAGAGTGCCAATTTTTGTTCCCATAGGGCTTCAGGCCTGGGGGTATCATAGTGGAGAGTAAAAACATTTGTGTACATGCAGAATGAATGCGTGGCTGCTCTGGTGTACGCGTGTGGCCATATCATACTGGTTGCTTTGAAGGTTGATCACACAGGGTAAACAAACAAGGCTGGTTAATAATGCAGTATTTTGGCTCGTGCCAGGGATGAGGAGTAGTTGCCTGCTAGAGACGACTAATGGGACACGCCATGGGGAGCACGAGCAAAGAGCACGGCGCTCACAGCCAGACAATGATGTTATAACATGTCTATGGGGACACATAATCACACAGTACACTACTTTGTCGGCACTTGCTCTGGAACCGCATCAGCAAGTTCCCATATCGTGCTCTGGAGGCCTGAATAAATGATTTATAAAACAGGTTTTGGGATGTTGAGTGGGCATTTTAAGGAGGGGGGTGTACAGTAGATCACTCTCCCTGCACTTTACTGCCACAGCGCATTGAAAATTGACCATCCTTTCCTCTCTCTCTTCTCTCGCTATCTCTACTTCTTCTCATTATTTCTCTCTTCACTGATGACTCTTATCCTATTCTATTCCAAATGCTCCACCGCTGTCTTTTTAAATACAACTTCCACATCCTATTTCCACACCAGGAGATAAACACAGCCTGTAAATATAGAACCAGTGTTTTTTACTCCTCAAACCGTGTCAGTGACGTGAAAATATCTTTCGATCTGGGGGACATCCTGCCTCCAGTGGGAAAACATAGCATGTTTGTTTGTGTGTGTGCCTTCTCCCGCAAGAGGCAGAGAGTGTGAGTCTGTGTGGGCCTGTTTGGGAGGTAAAAGGAGACAAAGGTGAGAGCAGTAAGGAAAAAGTCAATGACATTAGAGAGATAGAGAGACAGAAAAAACTGAAAGCGAGAGAAGTGTGAAGAATGGAGTGAGGGAGGGTGGGGTGGAGGTAGGGGTGAAGCGGTGAGCACCGTGTGACCAGACTGCGGTTCCTTCCTCGCCAGCCTGAGAACCAGGAAGTAGAGCTCCTTGTTCCTGCATTATTGGACTAACAGGAAATGCAGAGGTCTTCAGGAGGGGGTAAAGTATGTGTGACTTTGTTTGAGTAGACAGTAGCTTGTTGTTGTCAAACACAGCAGTCGTAGTATTTCAAACAGGCCAATAAACTTAATATAAATATGAATTAAAGCAGCTATGAGCATTATTTTTATATAAACAATCGTTGCACTACTTGCCCGGTACCGTACGGGAAAGATAACAACTAGCTGGTGAACATAGTGGAGCAGTTTGTAGCTAAAGAGCTAGATATTTCTCTTGGCAGTTGATCGAGTGCAAAACTGAGCTAAAAAGGGGTGAAACCTGGATTTAAGATCATGGACTGGGCTTACAGACACAAGCTCAACTTCAAATGAATGCTAATTTGCAGCTGCTTATTAACAAGTTAATCACATAACGTAGAACATGATAAGTTATCAACTTTTTGTTTTCAACTGGTTTTCTGCTTCTTGCAAGTGGCAAAAAAATCAGTTGATGCAGATTTAAGATCTGATGAAATACTCTGGTTTGCAGCTAAGTACACTCAAGTCACTTTTTGTAGTTGGAAAAATGAAATAACTTTACAGTATTTCACATTGCAACAACAGATGGGAAATACTTGACTCAGCTGTTACCTGCTAATCATCCAAGGAGCTCTTGTCTATTGTTTCTGTTGTGAACCCTAAAGCAGATGTCTCTCCCCTCAGTACCATAGTTTAATTTATATTTATGGACTTTTTATGTTTTAAAATACTTTTATATGATACTCCAGAGGCGGTTGTGCAGTTATTGCCCTTCTCGAACAACACACAGATAGAAACACACAGGGACTCAGAGACCTCTTGTTCAAGAGTTTGATCTGCCCCTGTTTCATACTGTTAGTGAATGGTTTCAAGGCCTTTGTATCCTCCAACAAATCATCGACTCAAATCTGTCCAGCAAAGTTCCCACTGAGATTCCCTACTTTGATGAGAGTGTAGAAATTAGGCTGCAACACGTCAGTGGGGAGCCATCGCTTAAGGCTACGCCAAGCATGTCGCAACTGTCAGTCTCTGTGTGGATTCAGGGTCTGCTCTGATTTTTTCTTTACTCCTGGGCTGGGGTTTTTTGTCTCCGTGTAAATGGCACTTCCTCTACACATTTCCAGCTGAATAAATGGATGACATCTAGAGGGAGATGTTAGATCAGTGTATATGGCCTGCAATGTGGGCTTCTAGCAAGCCAAGAGATCATCAAAATAATCACTGTTGCCTGTGCAAACAGTGTGCAGGTGCTCAGGCACAACACAAGACGACACAGGGCCCCCCACGCCAGCTCGCAAGGGCCAGGGAGCAGCAGGTTGCCTTGGGAACCCTCGGCTCCCTCTTTCTTGTCATTACTCCTTTGCACACTCCCCCTTTTTAATCTGCACCATGCTTTCAGTGACGACCCCACCCCCATTGACATATACACACAATACATGCATGCACACACTCATATATAAAGAAGCTTTTACACAAAAGTAGGCAGGCAGAAACATGGGTACGTGCGCACACACATACAAAAATGCATGAACATCAGGCCTATAAAGATAACAATGCTGTTATATTCACCACTGAGCTGGAAAACCCTCTATCAATCTGTCTGTGCCTGCTCTCTGTTTAGATTTCTGGTAGGAATTAAATGATGCCATAGTAAAAGAAAATTCATCTTACATACTTTATTACTCAATCAGAGCACAGCTTTGGATCAGCTTTATAAAATGCAAATTTCTTTATTCTAAAACATTAATTTAATATGAATGTATTTTCATCTATTCATGTAATTTCATTTTTCTTAGATCTGCCTTTATTTCATTGTATTTCTCAATTGTTTTGTATCCTTCGAGGCAAACCCACCCTTGTCTTTCTTGCTGTCAACCTTAGCCTTCATGATAGTACAATCAAAGCCCCCTAGAACAACCCCCAACCGCTCAGGTCTCAATGCCCCCCCACTCACCCACCTTTGTCAAACACCACACATTTACTTATGTATACATAATATATACAACACTCAGGTCATCCGGATGAGGGTGTGACCTGTGCAAAGCTCACTCTGATTACCCATTCAAGAGTGGAGGGAGTGGGGTGAAATGATGTTGGCAACCTCTGGCTAAGTGCCCTGGCTCATCACCAAGTGAAATGACTGCACTTGAGCTCATCATGCTGAAGTTGTTCACATAGTAAATCTTCATAAATAATAAATGCAAACCTTTTATTGTTCCAATGTATGGCTGTAAATCAAAGTACGAGTGTAAGATCATGACCAAGTGTGTGTTTT